>NC_142105.1:21167500-21470000 GCF_056152115.1 Neolamprologus brichardi
TCTTACTTTGTTTAACAACAGGTCGCAAATGATAATAATAAAACAGAAACTATAACTTTTATAAAGTAACATAAACCTGCCCTTTCTTGCTCCTTGGTAATAAATCTTTTGGTAAATGAACTGATTCTTATAGCGCTTTTCTACTCTACCAGACTAACTTATACAGCATGTATCATTTACCCATTCACATTCATACAAGCACTATTTCTATGCAGCAATGCTTTCTTTCTAACATTCAAACACATTTGTACTCTGATGGATGCACTGGAGAGCAACTTGGGCCCAAGAATATTTGGCATGCAGACCACCGACTTTCCGGTTAGTAGATGACCTGCTCTACCTCCTTAGTCACAACCACCCCTGACTTATATATGTTGGAAAGCCTGTTTGTTTTCTTTAAATGGTGCCACATTTGTAAGGAAAATGCATTTGTGGGTTTAGCAGCAGAGTTGTGTATGTGGGTTGTTCCCATTAAAAACTTCCCAGGTCTTCCATGCTAGTGTCAAACAGCTTATTCTGCTAACAAACTGGTGCCTCAGTAGCCTGTAGAAGAACCATACACAACCAATACAGCCTGGCACTTCCTCCTCATGCTGGTCACCAGCTTGGTCACACAATGCTGTGGGATGGCATCTACTTCTTCAACCAGCATTTGTGTTGATCCTACAAGTGCGCAGTAGTGTTGAGGTCAGGATTGCAGGGAGACTGCTGAATCCTCTCCACTCCCAAATTCTGGAGGTATAGTCCCTAATAGACCCCCACTTAGTTGGGGTGCTCAATCCACAAATGTACTTTCCGTATAAATATGGTGCCATTTAAGGGGAAACAAACAGGCTTTCCAACGCTATAAGATTAATTGCCAGGAATTGTTGCTGCAACAAAGAAATAATTAATCAAACATTAATACCTAATTTTTGGTTTATCGTGTTTATTATTTCTAAGGATTAAGGCGTTACAAAAATAATTAACAAAAATTAAATCTATATAGATGTTGATAATGCTGGCACCTTAGGCAGTTTATATGGTAAATTTCTACAAGATTGTTTAACATGTCTTCAAGGAATAAGGGAGCAGATACACACATAAATTACAATCATTATAATGAACTCAAATGGTATAGATATATTATTTCACACCATTTGCCTCTAATCTCACCAAAAGAGATACAATATGAGGGCAAATTAGTACTTTAAGAGGGTTTAGGAAAGTGGACAAGAGTGCTTCTGTGGAGATTTTTCATATTCTCAGCCAAGGAAAATAAATAAATAAATAAATAAATAAATATACACCTTCCCTCATCCTACACACTATTTTAACCTTATATTGAATGTTAGGCTGCGTCATCTTTTTATCAGTGACAGTTTATCACTTCTCCATGGTGACTAACATGGTCCTTGTTGATATACTGTATTTTTTATGTGTTTTGCTTTTATCATTTGCCGCATTTATTAAGTTATAGTGTTCTCAGTATTGTTTAATTTGTATTTCTACTGTATGTTCATCTCCCCTTCTGTTCATATGCATGCCCTCTATCATTTGTGTTTATTATGTATTTGTTAACAGATTTTTGGATATGCAACATCTACATCTATGTGACTGCTGCATGAGACAATAATCCAATAGAGGCCTATATCTATCTAAGAGCATTTGTAAGCAAATGATTCCAGCAATTAAAATTAGTTTAACTATATATCATAAAAATATATACATTAAAAAAACATCTGAGACCTCTTTAACACAATGCAGATTTTCCAGCTCCTTTAGAAGAAGAGTCATAGAAAATTATTCAACTATATGCTTATCTGGAAAACTGAACAAATCAAAGATGGATTGGAAGCACAATCGTGCAGTCACAAAAATAAAATGTTATGGCCGGGAAGTGTGAACACAAACTGGCAGAAAATCTTGTTCACTGTAGGAGATCAAAAGCAGAAACAGATCTCTCACAAGCACACCAAGCAGCCACTCTTTGGTCATTTACTGACATTGGTTGACCGATAACAGGAAGTAGAGACTGTATAACAGGACAGACTGCAGACCTAAAAATTGTCAGATGCCATGTAAAAAATAACAGATTTGAAATGATTAAGGCAGCACAGTCGCACGGTGGTTAGCACTGTTGCCTCACAGCAAAAAGGTCCTAAGTTCGATTCCACCATCAGGCCCAGGTCTTTCTGTGTGGAGTTTGCATGTTCTCTGTGGGTTCTTCCTCCCACAGTCATGCAGTTAGTGGGGATAGGTTAATTGGAAACACTAAATTGCCCATAGGTAGGAATGCAGTGCAATTGGTTTTCTCTTGTCTATGTGTTCACCCTGCCATAGACAGGCAACCTGCCCAGGGTGTACCCCGCCTCTTGCCCTAAGACAGCTGGGATAGGCTCCAGCTCCCCCCGTGACCCTGAAAAGGATAAGCAGAAGTGAAAGGATGGATGGAAATTATTAAGTAAAATAATAGTTCCTGTCTACTTTATTGTGTTATTTTCTTTTCTTTGTTTTTTGTGGTTTTTTTCTTGCTTGGAAAGATTTATTCAGTGACGCATTAAATATTACCTCTTTACACTTTCCACACCTGAATTTTAAGCATTTAGAGAGTGAGGTGTCCGGGACACAGTGTCACCATAGACGATAGCACAACCTTTCAAGAGATCAGTGAATGTGCACCCCGAGGTCAGGTACATGCTGCAGATGCTTACAGTCATTTTCAAACCTTTTGTTCTTTGCTGATATAACTCAAAACTAAAAACACTCTGATACGGGGATTTAAAAAGAGCACCACTGCACCATCATTTAGCAGCTAATTGTTATTTTAATTGTCAGAGATGAACAGCGCTCAGTTTTGTTTTCCTGCAGGGCCATGGATTGCGTTCAATACCCTTCTCACGTTTAGTTCTCACAAATGAGCAAATTTGTTGGTTGTGCCAGTCATTTAATTTACAGGCGGGTGGATTGAAAGGATTGATCATTTGCTTAATCTATTCAAGCCCTTCAGTTGTGTGAATGCTTAACGCATCGCATTTATCCCTGGAAGAAAGTTGAGGAGGAGATGAGGGGGAGAGATGTTGAAAGAGAGAAGATGCAAAGAGGATATTTACTTTGATGTGCTTGCAAACAAGGCCTTAGCTCACCCTAAAAGAAGATATTTCAGGAAGAGTGATGTAATGGATGCGCATAAACCCCACAACACTAACAAAACTATGAACACACACACAGACGCTATTACAGGCAACAAATTCAGATAGTCATTCCTTAGTGTTACCTGATAAGGTGCATTACAAACATGTTTTTTAGAACAGTGCTCGAATCTTCCATCTATCTCATTCCCCCACTCTCTCTCTCCTTCATCCCTCATCTCTCGCTCTATCTCCACTGTTTTTTCCCTCTCTTTTCATCTCTGTCACTGTCCTCCAGCTGGCTAGGTGAGATAACTCCTCCACACCGAGATACTCTCAGCTCATTGGCCCGGCAATGGAACACAGGGCACCAATCAAACACTGCATCATTAGTCGTGTAGATCATGAGCTGAGCCAGAGCGCTTATCAGGTCTTACTGATCCTGCTCTGTCCTAACCCATCCCACAAATCCAACAAGTCTTCAGGAAAAAAAAAAGCATGCGGAGTTTCAGCTTGTCTGCTTACCAGCTCCATTTTGTTTAACACCTAATTCCTCTTTGAATACGGAGTAATCAGACTTGTTTGACAGACAAATCAGTGCTCTCACAATGGCTGACAAAGTAAAAAGATTATTTTAAGAGGCCTTTGCATATTTGCATTAGAGTCCCTTCATTCTGTTGGTTTAAGGCTGATAAAAAAGCTCTGGGCAGGATTTAATTTGTTTGAATGTGGTTAGTAATTACACTTCAGCCAGAGTTCTTCTTGTTGAATAACAATGTCGCCTTGCTTTTGCTCAGGGGGGAGCAAAATAAATTGCCCAATCTATTTCCAGCACTTAAAATCATCTTCCATCAGGCCAGATGATGAAAAATAACTTAAGCTGTGTGCAAGTGTCGATATGTGTGCATACAAATGTCTGTGTCGATGCCTGTAACGTTTAATGTGTGTTCAGAGGCATTTCTCTGTCCACCAGACTGCAAGGAGAGAAAAATTGCAAGGGAAACGAGTGTGTGTGAGTGTGAGAGCAAGAGTGGAATAGCTTGACACAAATTCACATTCATACCACAGCACAAACCCTGTTGATGTATTGTTGAGAAATGTGTATCTCAATTGGTTAGCGAGTGGTTTTTGGACATTGTTAGCTGTCACTAGCTGAAACTGCAAATCGGGTGCTACACCAGAATCCTCTTTATGACTGATGCTGTCAACACACTGCAGTCATTGTGCCAACTTGACTGCAAGCACTCACGAACTATAAGCAGAATGCTAGCAAAATCTGAAAAAGGGCAAAACAAAAAACTGTGGTTGCAAAGCAGTAGTTGTGCCTCAGTGCTGCAGTGAACATGTTTTAAAAGGCTTAACATTTACTCCATTTCCAGTTTGTGTTACACTTTTCACAGTTTCGCCACTGCTTGAAGAGTATTGGCAAGTGTTTGCGGATATGTCAGTGTGTTTTTTATGAACTACAGGAAAATTTAGCAGCCCAGAAACTTTACCAGCAGCACACATCAGGTGGTTGCTGACCAAATTCTTTGCATGTTTTATTGAGGCCTTATCCACTTTACTCTACATTGCCATATGTCTAAAGTGGCAGTCCAGTTAATGTCACATGGTTAGCAGTTCTCTCCAGGTCTGAAAGTCTTTTTTCAGCCACATTCATTACCCTCCTCTTTAAAAAGAATGCACATTTGCAGTTTGGCTTCATTTTCTCAGAAGCCTGAAGTTACATCTGTCATTTATATTGTCTGTGGTTCAGACTTATGCAACCACCATGTTTTGATGCCTGGCTAAATATAAACCTAACCAACAGTGCTAAAGCTAATTTTTTGACACAAGCTTAACATGTTGTATATGGTTTTGTGTGCGCTGTTCTCTCTGTGTACTAAGCTAACAGGTGAGGAAAAAGGTTTGTACAATTAAACAGCGGATGCTGTTAAAAAATGTTCAAATACTGATAATGCTAATGCGTTACATTAAGTCATCTAAAAGTGACTGAGTAATAAGAAGGGTTGGACGATACCTTCATTATCATCAAAGATTTGTGCCATTAAGGTTCTTTTATGTACAGTGTTCAAACATTAAATTAATCAAGGCTAAAGTTATGAAGACAAAAGTTGACAGCACAAATTATTAAATGTCACCTATCTTTTGTATCCATTAGCCACTGACGAGCTTCATATTTACCTTTACTTTCTCTTCTACCCACAAGCAAAGACAGATGAGCATAGTCTGCAAACATTCACAAACTATGACCAAAATGAGAAATCATGCCTCCAAACTGACTCTGTACAGCAAATATTAATGAATGCATAGTATATACACATGGAATAAAATGTAGTGTGAACTGAATTACCCACCTCTGCCCTCCCCAACCAATTAATACTAGTTTTTTTTACCAATTCCCAACCTGTTAACCTTATTTAGTTAGTATTCTTATATTAACTGTCTGACAACAGGAATTTAAGAAGCCGCTGTAAACGAACAGCCTGACAGCAATTTAGTCACAGAACTGTAGTTCATACCACAGACAGCATGGTTATTTGCCATTACTGTAAATGTTGCTGTACTTGAAGCTTCTCTGCAGAATTGACAATAATTACTAGAGGTTCCATTTTTAACTAATTTCCTGTCATCTTATAGTGTCATACTGAAACCATTGAGCTAACTGGCTTCAGACTCTTGCTTTTAAGAAACAAGTATGGAGTAAGTGAGAGAGGGAATATATATATATATATATATATATATATATATATATATATATATATATATATATATATATATATATATATATATATATCGATAGATATAGATATATATAGATATATATGTATATGTATATGTATACATACACACACACACACACACACACATATATAAATATATATATATGTGTGTGTACATAGTCAGTGACAGTACAGCTGTTACCAGCTGTTGGTTAGCGCTGAGGGATGACTGCACCCTGGTGGTCCCTCATAGGCTGTTAACTTCACTTTAATTTTAAGCCTACAAATTTTAAATAGTCCTGTGCTGCCATCCTGTGTTTAGTACAAAGAAAATGATTGTTTTAATGTGTCAGAACAGGCCTTTCTGGATGTAAAAAAAAGAGAGAGAGAGAGAGAGAGAGAGAGAGAGTAAAGAGAAAATAAAAATAAAAAAAGTAGTTCTTACATATCATTTATCTATTCATCTATAGAATTATGTATGGTTCTGCCATTTTTTGCCTATGAGATCTCAGTATGTGCTTATTTCTACTGGTATCATTGATTTAAACACTGTAGTACAAACACAGATTTGAACCCACAAAAGGTGTACTGGTCTATTACCACTCATCAACGGGAAGTAGGATGTCAGATTTTTCTGACAAGTCAGTTGGCTTCTAAGGCTGACCTTTGTCAGAGCGTGTCTCATCTCCCACCCTCAGATATAACATTTCAAGCAAAAAGGTTAATTTTGAGGGCCTGGACAAATTAGAGAAGGTCAGAAATCGTCTTCCCACTTCACAACATTACAAGGAAACAAACAGCTTATTAGAAAGATATGCTTGAAAGGCTGAATCAGTGTGTGACTTGAAGAGCATTGAAATATAATGAGCTCCAGAAGGCATTCACTTAGGATAGTGTGGATTATTTAGAGACTGTATGTAGGTTTCAGCAAGGTTTGAGTTGAGTCTCAATATAACCAGGTTGCAAGATATGATTAATTTTGTTGTAATTTTTTTTTTTTCAATTCTGTGTGCACAATGGATCGGGCTAAATGAAGAACCTCAAGACTCCGGCCAGTAGATGGTGCTGTAGCTTCCTCAGAGACCACTTTAGAGACAGTGATCTTAATATAAAGTTGATGTAATCCAGTAAAGTCCAAAGTCATCCAGTAATGTGATGTCACACATTAACACAGTGCTTACCAGAAGTCATTTTGCTTAAATCACCGCATCATTTCAAGGGTTGGGGTCAGACTGAAAGGGCTAAGTGCTGATGTGCTTATGTATCATACTATATGTTGGTGCAGGGAATTTATAGCACAATGTAGCAAAAATGAACATGATTGGCAACATGTTGTCAGTAAATGAAGTACCACTCATGCCATACTGTGCAAAAGTTTTGAGCCATCTTTCTTTATAAAAATAGAATTTTGCACTAACAAGGAGATTCCAAAAGACAGAAAATCTGTGGCACCAGATGTTATGAAGTGAGGAATACAAAAGTATAACTTTTAGTTTAAATAATCATCAATATGTGCAGAGGAGGTCAGGAGAGATGTACACACGCATCTATAAAACACAGTGGAGGCTCTGTCATGGCTTGGGACTGCGATTCAGCCAGTGATGTTTGGGATCTTTTGAAAATTTATGGAATTACGATGCAGAAAAACACTGTCAGATTTTGATCCACCGTGCAGTACCATCTTGAAAGTGTGAAATGCTTCATTTTTGCAGCATGATAATGATGCAAAAATAAATAAATGACCACTGCAGTAAAAATATATCAAAAGCAAACCACTGAACACGTTCACTCGTGGATTGTCCCCCAAGACCCCTGACTACTACAGGCAGCTAAGTTTGCCTGGGAACGTTCAGGCTTTATTGAAGACTAAAGATAAGATAAGATGACCTGTATTAGTGGGAAATTTGTTTTGTTACAGCAAAAGTGCAAAGTTATGTAGCAGAAATTAGAAAACACTGGAATGCAATAAAATACAATAGAATAAAATAAAATACTATATACAATAGAATGAAATAGAATAGAATAATATATACAATAGAATAAAATACAAATACAAATACTATATACAACTGAGTAGGAAAATACAAAAATACAACTTCGTCAGAAGAAGAATTGCACAAGAATTGCACATATAGCAGTCTTATTGCACATGTGTGGGTTTGTGTGTTTGATCAGCTGCAAAAGTCTTTATTGTGGAGTCTGACAGCAGTGGGGAGGAAAGACCTGCGAAATCTCTCCGTTCCACACCGTGGGTGCCGCAGTCTCCCACTGAAGGAGCTGCTCAGTGCTGTCAGAGTCTCATGCATGGGGTGGGAGATGTTGTCCAACAAGGATGACAGCTTAGCCACCATTCTCCTGTCACTCACCACCTTCACTGGGTCCAGAGGGCATCCCAGAACAGAGCTGGCCCTTCGGATCAGCCTGTTCAGACTCTTCCTGTCCCCAGCAGAGATGCTGCCGCCCCAGCAGACCACACCATAGAAGATGGCTGAGGCCACCACAGAGTCATAGAAGGTTTTCAGGAGTGGGCCCTCAATTCCAAACGACCTGAGTCTCCGCAGCAGGTACAGCCTGCTCTGCCCTTTCCTGTAGAGGGCTTCTGAGTTATGTGTCCGGTCCAGTTTGTTGTTCAGATGAACACCAAGGTACCTGTAGCTGTCCACAGCCTCAATGTCCATACCTTGGATGTTCAGTGGTTGCAGTGGAGGATGCTTGTGCCTGCGGTGGTAATACCAAATATTGACTTCAACCGTGTTAAAATTGTACAAACAATCTATTTTCATTTTTTTCATACAATATATAGCAAGAAAGAGGGAGAGATGTGCAAAAAAAGAAAAAAAAGAAATTGTAGATAGTATTTATTGGGGATAAAAGAATTAAAATTTATGAATGATGTCATTTCATATCCAGTCACTTGATTCCATTCCAGGTCATGTTGACTCATCATCTATGCTGACTGGAGATGAGCTGTTCTTTTTTGAGATGGGTTTTCTCAGCAGCTGCCATCGGCAGACTGTAACCGTACCTCTGGGAAGATTAGAGAGGAATGAGTAGCAGGCTTCATGATGTCAGGAAAGGACCATGAGCTCCTCACATCACAACTTTATCAGTGTACGATGTAATCAAGAGCTGTTTGAGCACCAAGTGAGTTAGGTGGCAAATAAAACCACCCACATACAGCTGCTAATGAGTAATAAATGATTAATGATTTCCCCATTAATCCTCTTAGTTTAAAGGATAGTAGAATATTGTTTTCAGCCTAGCACTACAAAAATTCAAGAAGAACCAGTTTATTGACATTAATACATGCATGCAGAATAAAGATGCATATTTTTTTTCATCATAGGTGTTTTTATTTTATTTTTTGTGTCCTATCAATCCAAAATTTTTATAACTTAGTTGGCCACACTTTTCCTAATGATAGACTTCTCTTTTTTTCTATGTCTGCTTTCTAGGGGTTTTTTTCAGTGTGTAACTAACAATTTGGTGCTCCAGGGTAGCTTGGTCAAAAGCACTTAATTCCACCTTTGCCATTTTAATAAATGGAACTATTTACAGTATTTAGTTAATATTTAGATAATATATTTGCCATGGGTTCTAAATTGGAGTAATGCACAGTATCCAGGGGTCAGTCATTTTAAGGAACAAACACTTCAACTGTGCCAACCGTGACTTCACCTTCTGGATGGGGAACTTCACATACGGGAAGTTATCAGAACGTTGGAGAAGTTGCTGGATCTACTGTACCCGAGAGTTGGGCCATAACCTGGTCTGCCACACATGAAAACAAGAGTTGATACGATACTGGGACACTGCTACATTAAAAGCCCCAATCAAAGCAGCGATGACCTTCTCGCGAGTGAGGAAAACTCCACCTGTTGACTGTTCAATGCTAAGCTGGAAAATCTACTCAACAATGGTGTTTAACGTTTAACTTCCCAAAACACAGAAAGGGAGTTACCAACTGTTTGCTCCTCCTGTAACATGTCAGCATAGTATGGGGAAAACTGTGTGCCATAACTGCCTGTTGAGTTTGATTAGTTTTAGATGCTGGTAATCGTTTCTGCAATAAGTCAGATTGGGAAGAAAGGGCTCCCTTTGATTGTTGTCATTATATTTTTGGGCAAAATTTCTAGGCCCAGCCAAGATGTGGGGGGATGGAAGGCTCAGTGGTGTCATTGCGTCTTTTTTGCAGATGATGTGGCTCTGTTGACTTCATCAAAAGATGGCCTCCAGCTTGCATTGGAACACTTTGCATTTGAGTGTGAAGCAGATGGAATGGGAATTAGCACCTCCAAGTCTGATTGCATGGTTCTCATGTGGAAAAAGGTGGAGTGTCCGTGACGAGTTTCAGTATTTCAGGATCTTATGTATGTTTGAGGGGAGGTTTGACAGATGGATTGGTGTGGCATCTTCGGTAATGTGGATATGAAGCTTGATTTACAGTTTGATCTATGTTCTGACGCTCACCTATGACCACAAGCTCTGGATAGTTGAAAGAATGAGATTATGGATACAAACAGAAACAAGCTTCCTCTGAAGCATGTCTGGGTTGTCTGTTGTAGATAGGATAAGACGCTTGTGGATTTGGGAGGGACACAGAGTAGAGCCACTATGAATCCACATCCAAAGTAGCCAGTTGGATGTGGTTCAGGCGTCTGACCAGAATGGCTTCTGGGCATCTCCTAGATGAAGTGTTTTTGGTATGCCTTAGAAGGAGGAGGAGGTAAGGAGGCCCCAGGGTAGACCCAAGGCATTCCAGAGAGATTAGATCTCCTGGCTGGCCAGTTGTGTGTTTATTTCAGTTATTTCATATTGGGGTCAAAATCATGCAGTTTGGGTTTATTATGTAAGTACAACACATAAAATGTTTACTTGAAATTTCTGTGACACCAGAGTCACATGATGGTATATCAACTTTGATGCAATAATGTTGATAAAATATGTAAATTGTATTAAAGAAAAGCAGAGTTTCCTTTTTTATATATCATTAACTAAATTAGTCATATTAATTACATAAGAAATAATGCTTTGGGAAATAAGATTTCTATTATAATTATTACTATCATTGTTGTTGTTGTTGTTTATGATGGACCGAGTTGAATTAGCAGGAGTCACAGGAATTATTAGAAAAAAGGGTTTTCATTTATTTAACCCAAAAAATTATGTTTACAAAAGTAATAAATGTTGAGCTAATAAAAGAGGTCAAAGGAACAAAATCAAACTCAGGCAAAGAACTCCAAACTCAAAAAACCAAAGGAAATGACACACAGGGGCAGTAGCTGGGTCAGACCACTATGACACAACAGGGGTAACTAAACAAAACACAATCATAAACCACAAAAACTATGCAGCACAGTCTAGCTTTTTAATAAACTAAACACCGAAGAAGAAAATCAAAACCCACTAAACCCTAAACTCAAATATTTAATTAAGTACAAAAGCTTTTTTAATTAAAGAAAATACACATTCTCCCCCTTCAGCAGGAACTGGTGGTGCAGTCCAATCATCCCTCTTTCTATTTAACTGCTTTAAACCCTGGCCACCACGTTTTGTCTGGCAACTCCCAGAGATCATGAAAGGTGAGAAACAGGTAAAAGAAACAAATATTAGTCACAAACCAAACAAAGTAATGAAGTGGTATGAATACATGAGTAAACTAAATGTGCGTGCTTACAAATAGAACAAATGTATCCAAACCAATCAATAAACTACTGCAAAATAAAGTGTGTTGTTTTAAATGAAGAAATAAAGAATACATAAGAGTTACTTAGACTTTTAGAGTGTGGCCATGGGTTTGGCCATCACATTGTTGTTGGTGCTTCCCACAGTAAATTATTATATAAACTTTATATAAAGAATCTTTCATGTTACATTCAAATGAAGAAATTAGAAATAAAGAAATAGTAAATAGAAAATAAGAAGTTTTGTGCTATGCAAGTTCTTTTCAATTCTATATTTGATTCTATATCTTCTTTTATTGATCACTTTTATTGATCACTTGTGAATGTGTGTGTGAATGGGTGGATGACTGAATGTAGTGTAAAGTGCTTTGGGGTCCTTAGGGACTAAGTAAAGCACTATACAAATACAGGCCATTTACCATTTATTTCAAGCATTTTGTGGACATTTTAATTGCTTTCATTTAATCTGTATTTTTTTCTAGTTTCACATGAATTTATATTAAATATTTGAATATATAGAGAGAATAAATATATAAATTTTTTGTGCTGTGATATAAACAGGCTATTGTCAAGAGTAGCGACATCTATTTTGACAAATGCAAATATACATTTCTATGGTTTTGTTTTCGTTTGTTTGTTTTTAATTAAGTGCTGCTGATATACTGTCACTATAAGTTATTAAAGGTGTATACATTAGTGTACATTACATTAGTACATTAGTGTATACAGTTCCATGGTACAGTTTCACATCTTTCTAAAACAGGAAATACTAGGTGTTACTGTTATAAGTACTGGGTATTTTAATAACTGTATGCGATCTCTTTCCTGTTACCTTACTTCCTGTTTTGGTGGTTTTGGTGGTTTGTGGAGAGAAGTATATCAAAGTTATATGTAACTGCTAATGCTAATATGTACTTTCCTCACACTATTACACAGACACTGAGAGAACATGCACAAGATGTATGACAGTTTATTTATTCACCACTGCAGATGCTTAGACCATGAACAGCAACGACACAATGTGATACTTTGTGGAATGTGGCATTAGTCCATGGCATGTCTCATTAAAAATAAACCGCTATTACTTAGTGAACTTTGATATAACGCTATACTTATTATTTACTATAGTGACAAATGAAAAAACAAATAAGTACAGTGATAACATATATCATTTTTCAGTGAAATACACTATACACATCCATTAAATGCCGTCGTGTTTAGCAATAGAAGCAGCTCGACTCCCCTTTTTAGCATCTCGTGCATTGTGTCTCCAGCTTACTCAGCAAAACATGGTTTAAGGCAATCTATAACAAACTCTTTGTATTAGATGAATAATTAAGCATTTTAAGTTTAGATGATCTACACAAAACAGCTGTTTCTTGTTAGAGTTTGCTTTCCTTTTAGTCTTTTCCCCTTGAGAACATTAATATTGATGACATGAAGGGAGGCTGACCAAGCTCTCAGTCATTCTCTCACCACCACCACCACCACCACCTCTCTCTCTCTCTCTTCCCCTCCCTCTCTCTTATACCCGCACCCTGGATGCAGGCAGGCGTGCACACACCGGCAGAATCACTCAGCTTCCGTGCCGCTCTCTTCTCTCCATCTCTCTATTGCTGTCCCTCCCTACTCTCTCTACCGGTGGATTTTAGCCCACTGCTTCGTAGAACGTCGGTAAGAACGATTCATCTCTTAGTATGCTCTTCATTTCTGTGTTTCTCTTTGGTTCTGATTTTTTACCAGGACTCAGACAAAGGATTGGGTGTGGCTGGATGGGCAATGGCAGCAGAAAAAATGTGGGAAAAGGGATGTTGAGGACACTGATGGTCATAGTGATAAAGATACAATATTACAAATTGTTTGGATAATTGGATTTAACAATGAATCGGAAAGGGTGAAAATATCACTGCTGCAATTAATATTAATGCTAAGCTTAGTGTATATACATGTCGCGATAAAGAAATGACTCAGTGCGCCATAAAAATTCTGGATGTGCGCCAAGCATATCTATTTCTTTGTCAAAGTGATTTTCCTAGGCCCCATTCAAATTCACACTAGTGAGGAGATTGCCGTTGCTTGGTTTGTAAATGACTTGCTGCAGGCTTGTGGGCTTGTCATATTTCCACAGAAGACTCTGACAGAGCAGCAGTTCAGACAGGCATGACGGGGCTAGACTGTGAAAGGCAGATTAGTCAGACCTGAGGCTAGCCTAGGAATAAGACTGCAGTGGAGCCTGTGGAGCATTGCCTATATCCACAAGGCTGCAGGGGTGGATGCAGTAGGGTGAGAGAGAGCGAAAGAGAGAGAGATGATGCAGAGGGAGAGAACAAAGACTTTAGCCTTAGAGAGGTAAAATCAGGGACAAAGGAAAGAAAATACAGCTGGGTGAAAGCAAGCACATGTTGACTACATCTACGTTTTGGAGAAGCCAATGTGAAGCCGTGTGGGAGGCAGCCACCACCCATGTTCATCCATGTGGATGTAGTCTGAGCAGCACATGTAGTAGCCACTCCCTTTATGTACAGTCATTGCAGAGCTTATGCTAAAGGCTAGACAAAGCTTTCACAGATTTAATGGCTCCTATGATGAACTTTCAGATTGCTACAATGATTTTGATCACATTATGCTGCATTATCAATTTAAGGCTCGACAGGAAAGGTCAAATGTGTGTGCTCAGGTATCTTTCTCACCTTTGCCAGCCAAAATGTCTGACAAGCCTGACATGACCGAGATCGCTCGTTTCGACAAGACGAAGCTGAAGAAGACGGAGACAAAAGAGAAAAACCCTCTGCCCACCAAAGAGAGTGAGTGCTCATTGTGCACCGTGTGTTTCTGATCACTGTTGAAGCCACAAAGGCTTCGTCGTCTGCAATCATTTGTTACTGTCAGTAGCTCCTCATCATCACTACCTGTGCAATCGAGAGACCGCATTGTCAGCCAGCGGGAGCTCTGAAGCAAACAGCTGCAATGTCTTCACACAGTTTATACACAGCAAAATCAAAAAGCAACATCCTCTCACGCGTTTACTGAACAAGAGCCTACCAACGGTTGTGTTTCTCTCTTCTTTTCTAGCCATTGAGCAAGAGAGGAAAGGCGATGCCACACCTTGACTCAAGCACACGAAGAAAACAAGCTGAGATGCGGCAACAAAAAGCACTTTCTTTTGATTATTACAGTATTTGAATCTCTTTCATTGTCTTCAGAAATGGGTGCTCTTAAGCTCCCCAGGGTGCTGTTAAGGGTATATGGCATCCTCACAAGGGAGCCTCTGTAACCAATATTAAAACTCCAGCCTGGGTGCCTGTCTTGTGCTGTTAGCGTATAGCTAACATGTCTCCAATGGTGCCAAACTGGGAAGTGGTGTAGTGATGTAGCACAGAGAGACAGGCAGGCATCCAGGCTATAAGGCTGGTGGGGAGCTGGTTATGGACATGGGAGTAATTGAAGTTAAATCATGTGGGATGTTTTCTTAATCAACTTTTTACTTTTATTTATGAAATAAAAATGAAGACATGGAACCAGTCAGTCCTGTGCATCTTGATGTCTCGTTTTTACAGATGTGCAAATCAAGACAATCACAAACACAGACACACACTGTATTTATGAAGCAAAGAAATAAAGCAAATGACTCACACATTAAAATATAGAAAAAAATGTAATATAATACTGGTGTATGTTTTACCTACTAATGTATGTTAGAGTGCTAATGTTAATGTGATTACAATAAACCAGCATAAGGTTTGGGATCAGAAAATATAGTGCTAGCGGCTAATCAGCCCAAGGTTTTATGGGGGCTTAAGCACAATTTGATTCTGAAGCCATCCCCCACCTCAGAAGTGCCAGCGATAACAATATATGGTCCATGCTTGATTTTTTGTGCTTTGTACGCCTAACACAACCCTTATCGTGGCTTATAGTGTGCTGGAAAGCACCATAGGCAGATGTTGTTTTCTATGTTCCGAAATATTTCAGCAAAGCTTCTGAGGAAATATTTTAATCAAGCAGTAAAAGCAGGTCTTAAAAATTAAAACACGGAGCTAACTGAGGTGTAACAATGCTAGATTAAGGCAGCATTGCTGGGGAATAACAGCAAAGACTCCAAAATAAGGCTGGTCTACAGAACAAAAGGCCTGTTTCATAATGGGACAATGGTAGTCAAATATTAAGGACATACATTTTCACCTGTTAGTTACTGAGCAATAACAATTATCTTACACCAAAGAACTAGCTAATAGAATATTTTTCATTATGTTAAAATGATCGTTATTTAGGAACATAATCCAAACACAAAGACCACGCATGTTCTCTGGGCTGTTATAACTGACTAGTAAGCTAAAGGTAGGCTGCCAACCATAATGCCTTTGATTTACATACAATATAAACCAAGCTCACCTTACTTAAAGGCTCATTTTTGTTTTTGTTTTATATGATCAAAATTTATATTCCACGGATAAAAATATATACATACATTTACCCGCTAGTTTTGTGTAACATTTAATGAGCATGAGACTCCCCCTGGTGGTGTGGAGGCCTCAAGCAGCTGTGTTGTCTGTTTATGCCCTTTATGCTGACTCTTGTAATGTTAAACATGAACTAAATTAAATAATAAATTAATCACACACAAACACAAAGCAATATTGAAAATAGAAATATAGTAATTGAGTAATAATTCCGAATTAGAAATTATTCCAATTTGTTTATCACAGTGGCTAACATACCCTGTCTTATTTGCTATTACTTGACTGATAGACAAAATAATCTGTCTTCAATAACAAACAATTATAATAATCATAACAATAATTCATTTAGCCTTTTTTTAAGAAAACAAGCGCTAACTATTCGGGGGTTCAGGCTAATGTAATAAATAGAACAGTGTATGTTTTATGGTGTTAGTCGGACTAAACCAATACAATCTGTCAATTTTGGCTCTAGAATAGAATAGAATTAATTGTTAGTTTAAAAGGTAAGCGCCAGATTTAAGTGAATGTTAGTACCAGTGGGTAAAAGAAACTAGTTTTCCATAAAGCGCTTACTGACTCCATTTGAAGGATTGGGGAAATTAAGTGAGAAGTATCAAAAATTTAAAATAAAAAAATACAAACTGCACTACATTTGAAGAAATAGTCACTAACAAACTAAAAAATAAATTTTTGACCACATGAAGATAAAAATGTATGTCCACATGGTCAAAAAAATCAGAAAGCTGATGTTCACGCTTCCATTTGTGACAGTGTACAGAGGGATGATCTAATCAAGCACTGCGGTTTCAGTGTGAAAACTACCACTAACAAAATAAATGCAAAATGAAGAGAATTGAGAGTGTAAGATTTTTACAGGAGGCAGAAAAAAAAACCTACAAACATTTCTAAGCAACGTTAAACACAGGTCTGATAATCAACGTCAGAATTCCCTGCTATGGTGAGATCTGCAGCTTCCATTTCAACTTTGTTGAATTGCAGTTATGCTCTGGGACTGCTGTATGGGAAAACCCTGCTATGAAGGTTTGTTGCCCTTGCACTTGATGATGCACGCAGGAGTGTGGCGCATTAATATAGCGGAACAGCCATACTCCTGTGTCCAAAGATCATCCCTAACCTGACCACCATCCACAAGTTAGGACTTCCAAACCATGATTCTATAAAAGACACCAGCCTTTGCACATATTTATAGACTCTTAAACGCCTGACGTCTGCTGCTGAGCTCGGTGAATCAACTAAAATTGGAGAAAAAGTCAGTCAACAAAGCTTTAACAGTTTTGTTACTGTATCCACAGTCGTAGTATATGTATTGTTTTAACTGACAGCAATTTGTCCTGTTGAAATAATTGTTTCATTTTAAATATTAAAGTTAAA
This sequence comes from Neolamprologus brichardi, assembly GCF_056152115.1. NCBI lineage: Eukaryota > Metazoa > Chordata > Actinopteri > Cichliformes > Cichlidae > Neolamprologus > Neolamprologus brichardi. The sequence goes on from NC_142105.1 coordinate 21,184,870, forward strand.
TGGAGCAGTTGACAGAAATAGCGCTATGGGGGTGGGGGTATGGACCGTTACAATAGCACGTAATGATTTGTATTGTTAGATTTGATTGCATCACCTGCGTTGGAAGAAAAAAAACGTATAACTGAGTATGCTGTGAAAAATAATTTCATTCCCAATATTCCTGTAAAGGCACTGGTTACAGCTATGTTTTGACTTCTAAATTGATGTTCAGAATTATTCAGTAAACATTACGGTGACACCAAAAATGACAAGACTAAACCCACCCTAAACTCAATATCAGTGATTTATAACCCCAAATCTCCGCCTTTTTGGGTGTTGCTCCTGCCACCCTGCCTCCGCCTGTCAAACTTGTCACCTCCCGATCTTGATAGACCCACTTCTCGTACTTCACACTGCAAGCCATTCACCGACGCTCACTGGTCTCGTGTGTCCGAAATTTATTTTAGCTCAGTTTTACTAATGCATATTCACTTCACTATTCACTTCACCACAGTCAATTACTTAAAAAGGTACGTGTGTGTACAACGTACGTTCTCACTTCCAAAGTGTGTAAGGTGGTGGGTAAAAAAAAATAAATGAAATTTCTATGTGCTCTCTGCAATATTTGTTTAAAATGTCACCCAATAAGCCCGGTGTTTTGTCCTGATCTGTAGTCCTGACAGTTTCGATACTTATGTCGTCATGTAGACACGCCCAGATTGAATTGTTTCTATCAGTAAATCCATTAATATCGTTAAAGGTTCCTTATTGGCTTAAGCTGTTCTCTACTATTCTCAACTTTTTGAGAGTAAGTCAGACCCGGGGAGGGGAGCTGTAGGTTTCAGTCACGACCTTAGCTGATATCTAATTAGTGGGGATTATCGACACCTACACCTCTCCGCTTTTTGTGCAGGCTGAGTGAATTGTTGTTTTAAGGGATTTTGAGTGGCTTAAAGGGGATCTGACAAGTCCGCTGACCAAGTCGCAAGTAAAAGTATGAAAAGACAGAAACTGGTGGTGATGATTCCTTGATGAGGGACATGATTATGTGGGCTAAAGCAAGAAAGCGAATCAGCGGGATTAAACGTGATCAGCCTGAAAGGATCATCCAATGCTTAAGCCTACATACAACTTACAGTTTTTTAATATTTGGTCAAAAGTCAAACTAAACATATTATGAAATAAAATGACCTTGCAATGCTACATTTTAATTGTCATAGCCCTTACGTGTCTTATGTGTCTTTACTCGTGTAAATCCCAGACTGTTTTCGCACCAAGTTGTTTCCCAGGGAAACATCTATTATCCTATTATCACAACGGTGCCAATTTCGCCGATGTGTGAGGCGGTATTTACATGACTATATACTGTCACTCCTGAAAAGCTGTAAGGCTTTGTAGTACCCAGTGTCCCCATGGGATACTGGTGCCATCTCCCAAATGTTTCAACTACACAACAAGCCTCGCGATTCAGCATCCAGAACAGAGTTCCAGTGATTTTATTTATATTATCTTTTAGCTAAGCTATCTTCAATTTGTGTGCACATGTATGAAGATGAACAATAATCATCACAATGAACCCATACAGAGATGACTTTTTGAGTGAATAATGATCTTCTATTAGTCTAAAATAATACTTTTATTCTTAAATGTCTCCAAATCCGGGGAATTATTAGAAGATGGTTTTAATTATTCTATACGTAGTGCTCATATGGATTCACAGATACTGACACATATACATATACTTTAAATCCATGCATATACTTTGTATTTATAATTAGCATCAGAGCCTGGGAACAACAGGTGAATTCGTCTGCGTTGCTTCTTTGAAGTGCACTTATGCACCGACAGTTCCTATTTGTCCTTGGGAAGCCCCAGCCAATGTCGTTGACGCATTTCACAGTAAAATGTTACCTGCTGGACAAATCTGTCTGTCAAAGGGGGCACGACCATATAAATATCATGAGCGCCGAGTAGGGCGACAAACTTCAGTCGCCTCCTTCTTTTCTTGGCGCTCACATCTGGAATACGTCACACTAGCCTCTGCTTGGAATACACACGCTATGCAACCACTGAATTTCTCTGCAGTCTTGGTTCTGTTCCTGTGTTGTCTTTTTCAGCTGTCGTCTGCTTGGTATGTCCTTTTTTTCTTTCGTGAAAAAAGTTTTAAATGCTATAGTTTCTATGGGTTTGCAATTGGTAAAATAACTTACAGGTTTAACATGGCTATCTTTTTTTCCCCTCTACAGGACCATGAATAATTTCTTGATGACTGGACCTAAGGTAATACCATTTAAGATTTTAAGAATGAATGCTGCGTAAAAGCTGTTCCTTCCAGCCAAATTCTATATAATTAGCACTAACATTAATATTCATAACTTCCTTTCCTTTCTCACCCAAGGCCTATCTGACCTATGCCAGCAGCGTGAGAGTGGGCGCACAGAGTGCGATACAAGAGTGTAAACGCCAATTCGCTTTGGAGAAGTGGAACTGTCCAGAGAACACGCTTTCTTTGTCCCCACACAACGGCATGCGGAGTGGTAAGAACTCTTTTTGGATCAAATCTATGGCAACTAAAATTAGTGTGGTCGTGCGCTTTTTTGGACAGCAATCTTGATGCGCCTGCGCGTAAAGTGCTTTTCACGCACAAAACTAGAACTCATCAGTTACGCATTAATCGTGCCAAACTGGATATCCAAGTAAAATAATCCGGATTTCTTTGTTTGTTATTTATTTTAGCCACAAGGGAAACTTCTTTCGTCCATGCCATCAGCGCTGCCGGAGTGATGTACACGCTCACCAAGAACTGTACGGCTGGGGACTTTGACAGCTGCGGCTGCGATGACTCCAAAATTGGACAGCCGGGTAAACATGTAAACATGAGCATTCTATCCGCGGTTACAGTAAGCGATTTCTAAATTGGCTTGTATTCCTGCAGCGAAATAACGTCATGTGCTATTTTGTCTCAGGCGGTGTAGGGTGGATTTGGGGAGGATGCAGTGACAATGTGGCTTTTGGGGAGAAGATCTCCAAACAGTTTGTGGACGCGCTGGAAGATGGGCATGACTCGCGCGCAGCGGTCAACTTGCATAACAACAAGGCAGGCAGACTGGTAAGATTTGATCTTAATATTATTGACGTTTTTTTATGTCAATAGTGTTCTGACACAGCGTAATAAATGAAAAACGAGATCGTTGTTTTTGTTTGGCTTTCTGTTTATTTTTTGGTAAAACGTTTGTGCTCTTGGCAGGCAATCAAAGCAACCATGAGGAAAGCCTGCAAATGTCACGGAGTATCTGGAAGCTGCACCATCCAAACCTGCTGGATGCAGATGGCCGATTTCAGAGAAGTGGGCAACTACTTGAAGATGAAGTACAAACATGCAAAGGAACTGGAAATGGACAAGAAAGCAGCGAGAGCAGGGAACAGCGCGGACAACCGAGACGCAGTCACGCACACTTTTTTGATCGTCGCTACAACGGAACTCATTTACCTGGAGAGTTCTCCAAATTACTGCGTCAAGAACCAGACCCTCGGACTCCACGGTACAGAGGGACGGGAGTGCTTTAAGGAGGACAAGAACATGTCCGAGTGGGAGAAAAATAGCTGCCGCAGATTGTGCAATGAATGCGGCCTAAAAGTGGTGAAGAAGCGCACAGAGGTTTTCACCAGCTGCAACTGCAAATTTCACTGGTGTTGCACAGTCAAGTGTGAAAAATGCAAGCGAGTTGTAGCCAAATACTTTTGTGCGCTCAAAACTGGGAGGAAAAAGAACAAAAAAGGCAGGAACAGTGCGCATCAACAATGACTGGGATCTCTTGCAAAATTTGAACTCTTCACATTATTCGATAAATATGATTTTCATCATATTAACCAGTTTTATATTTACGAACTACATGAGAAATTATTCTGCAGCGCATGAATGTTATTTAAATGTTTAGCTAAAGTCCTTTAAAGCACCTTTCCCCCCTTTAATTTTGAATGGAGTGTGTATAGGTCAAATTTTGTCTTGTGGACCAAAATCTCCAAGCATTGGAGCAACAGTAGCAGTGTTGGGAACTTGGGAGTTCCGGGGATGTTTGTTCGCTGTTTATCACGTGTGACTACTGAAATTGGTTTAATATTTAAAAGTCTACCTAATAATTATTTAAAATAATAAATATTTTTATACAATACACGTAACTGCCTCCCAGTTTGTCAGTGGTAAAATTCTGAGTCTTTTACTCTTATATGCGGATGCCTTGGTGTCATACAGTCTTTGGGAAGTAGATAAATTACTTCCTAATGCCAACCTTTGAAGTGTGAATAGGCGTCTCCTGAACCAGTCACCCAATCAGCTTTCTCAGGTCTCTAAGACAAAGAACAAGACTTATTTGGTCCTCAGTCAAGTAAAGGACAAAGCTGCAGCACACGGGGTCAAAATACCTACATCTCTATAAGCAGGATAACGATAACGGGATAGGTGAAGATGGCGCAATCAATTTTTTGGCTGTTGTTTGTTTCGTGTAGAATCAATCCTGGATACGCTTGGTAAGACATGTATACACTAGTTGCATGCATGCTTTAAAATAAGTGAACAGAAGACAGAATTATATGACTTTTATTATTATTATTATCATTATTATTATTGTTCTCAGGGTCGCAAGCAATTTTCTGATGACGGGGTCAAAGGTATATATACATATATATCTATTTGATTGCTTTTATTGTGGCAAGATTTTTTTTCCACATTTCAAATGTAATAAAAACAAAATAAAGGCCAGGCTGTCACTGCCTCTTCTGCAGGACTATCTCACCTACGCAAAGAGCGTGCAGGTGGGCACACAGATTGGCGTCGATGAGTGCAAACGCCAGTTTGCCTGGGATAGATGGAACTGCCCCGACAGCGCAACCCAGCTTAAAGGACTGAAACGAGGTAGTTATTGTTTTTCTATTGAGCCTCAAGTTTTATTCGGCATTTCCAACCAAATGATTGGTTTTCACAGATTTCCCGGCAAAAAGTAATTTCCAGTGTTTCTATGCTTTTTATGTGTTAATTGGAACAATTAAATCAATTAAAATATCTTTATAGAACTATTATTAGACTTGTTACAATCTCTGCTACGCCCCTGGCCACACCTGTCTTTAAAATACTCTTTTACCCGTGCTTGAATATGCACACGCGCACCCCTGGATGTGGATCTGTATCTATTTTTCATGTTTTTGATGCTGATTTAGTTGGTGACCTTTGGACATGTTGACCTTTATACCACTTTATTTTTCTTTGTACCTTTGTAGTGTGGCTTTGATTATCACGGAGTTATAATAAAAACAATGCAACATTCTACACGTTATTTGTCAATGCTGGTTATGTATTCTCCTATAAGAAGCTGTGGCAGTAGACCTTGTATGTTTCCTCTCATTCAGCCACCAGAGAAACGGCTTTCGTTCATGCTATCAGTTCAGCAGGGGTCATGTACACTCTGACCAGGAACTGCAGTCTTGGTGAACTCGAAAACTGTGGCTGCGATGGTTCAAAGAACGGAAAGCTTGGTGAGTCAACGTACGAGTTGCAGCGCCATTTGTCACCATGCAAGTTCTTAATTAATGATCTTTAAGTATTCAAAACTGTGTCGTGCAGGCGGTCGCGGATGGTTATGGGGTGGCTGCAGTGCTAACGTGGAGTTTGGAGAGAGGATTTCCAAAGAGTACGTGGATGCGGAAGAGACGGGTCAGGACTCTAGGGCTGCTGTCAACCTCCACAACAACGCGGCTGGCCGATTGGTGAGTTATTTTCAAACGACACGCACTTCTTTACTAACCATTCATCACTCAGCGCTAAGGCATCAGCAGCCGTTAACAGAACCTTGTTTCCAACAGGCCGTGAAAGACACAATGACGCGTATCTGCAGATGCCACGGAATGTCTGAGAGCTGCAGTGTCAAAACCTGCTGGACACAGCTGTCCGATTTCACAGCCGTGGGCAATTACTTGAGGATCAAGTACAGTCACGCTGAAAAGCTGGACATCGACCAAAAGCGCATGAACGCCGGTAACAGCGCGGATATCCAAGGTGCCATCATGGACGCGCTCGGCAGCATCGCTCAGTCAGAGCTCATCTACCTACAGGACTCTCCAGACTACTGCAGGAAGAACGCCAGCTTGGGGGCGCACGGCACGGAGGGCAGGGAGTGTCTGCTGCACGGACAGGGCTTGACGCAAGGGGAAAGAAGGAGCTGCCGCAGGCTGTGTCACGAATGCGGCCTGAGAGTGGAAGAAAAGCGCACGGAGGTGATGAGTAGCTGTAACTGCAAATTCCACTGGTGCTGTAAGGTGCACTGCGAGGACTGCGCCCACGTTACAGTCAAACACGTGTGCGGCAGGAAGGACGGTGGGGATGGAAAACGAAGAGATCGTGGACCCAAATGAAAACGACTGCGTTTATGGATTTGTCTGTTTGCACTTTCCCCCCTTTTTCGTGTATAATATCCTAGTGTATATTTATTAAGAATGCTGTAATTAAAATAAAAATGTAAAAAAAGAACTAAACATTTTATCTACAATTTCAGTTTTTCTCTAGAAGAGGGCCACCAGAGTTTCTGACACCGCGCACGCGCATAATAAGAATCAACTGCATGCATTTTAAAAGGGGGATTACAGGGATAACATCGTGCAGCTTACGCCACACCGAGGTGTGGATCCAGCGTTTATCCGCCACCACTTTGATGTCAATGTGGATTGATTTTTATTCAAAGAGCAAAGAGCCTTTGAAAGACAAATTAGGGAAGCGCTTCCACCATTCAAGTTACAGTGTTTGGTTGGTAATCGGCGACACCATTGCCCACGCTATAGTCTTTGTCACATTCCAAATGGAATGCAAATGTGCCTCAACACATTAAAGCTAAAGCCTGGTGTTTATTCGCTGTTACACGAATCTTGTGTATGCAATCAGACACTTATATAAAAGCATGACTCACTTTTTTCCCTGAAAAGCAAGATGATTTCTAATCTTATCATTTGCAAGTAATTAGGTATTAGTATTACATCTATCTCTGCTGGCATGTCAGTTTTTAAAGGAGCCACCTTCCTTCTCTCCTGTACCCCCTGTATCTCCAAAACCTTGCCTCTCAGCTGGATGTGTCATAAATCTGCCACTGATTCCACTAAATGACTGATGGCATGGATATTACCTTCTTCAGGGGGTCCATGGCTGGAGGGGAAGGCGTAGGGGGAGGGAATGTTAACAGTTATGGGTCTGGTGACAGGTCTGTTTCACTATCTTTACAGACCAGTTACTGTTGCACCAATAAAAACACAGAGATAAGTGAGAAATTCTGACATGAATTATCAGACTATCTGGTGTCTCTACATCATAAAGCCCCAAGACCTGGGGCAAAACAGCGAATGCATTCCACTTTTTCAGTTTTCACCCATGTTTGCAATGTGAAATTAGGCATGTCATATTAAATCTAAACACAAACACTGTGGCAAACAGTTACACAACTCTACAAATAAACAGACTAGTGTTAGCTTTTGTACTTTTTTGGGGACAAAATTGGGTTCTAACACAACCAAGGATCAAAGAAGCATAACATCAAGTTAAATTCCTGGCTGCAGAAGCAAACAAATAACACTCACCGACCTGAAACGCTCCCTCCCACACTTCCCATTTGTCTGTTTCCCCTCTAGGGATGTCCCGTATTTCCCATGCTGTCCTGCTGTGCGTTAATGAAGGTTTTGCCCCACTGGAGGCCCTCACGCTTTATCTCTGCTCTCCAGTGAATACATTACTGGTGCCATATTGTTCCCATATGATGCTCAGCTGTGCTTGGATTCACTCTACAAGTGAGATGCCCCTGAGCAGACCCTGCATTTGACATTTTTTTCACCCACTAAACTGCATTTATTTATCTTGCAGGAGTTTTATGATTTTAGCATTTCAAACATTTTAGACTCAGTAAAGGAATCTTTTTTTTAAGGAAGAACTTACATTGACCCATCACTTTTTATTATTTATACCACATTTGGTGGCAGTTACATGTCACAGGGGTATGTTTCCAATTCAGGATAAAAGAAGAAAACAGAGGTAGGGGGTTCTGCCACAAGGACCCCCCAGGGGAACTTGTGTATTCTCCCAGAGTGGCTCAGGGGGTCAGAGCGTGATTGATCACCCCTTCTCATTGCTGCCCTCCTCTATCACCAGGGTGTGAGATACCAAGAGGTCTCACAAAAGCTGCAGGTGGGAAAAAAGACCGAACACAAGCAACAATAAGACTAAAAGGTAGAATGGTAATAAAAGCGTGTATATATATATATATATATATATATAGATATAGATATAGATATATAAATATATATAAACCCACAATGTGAGACGCAACATCTACAATCCAAGCATCAGTATTTATCCCGAGTTTGCATTTCAGTTTGCAAGTCTGCTGTCCATTAAAAATTGACAAACAAGTTTGAGCAGAAATCAACAGCCTCTGTGTTTACAGATCGACCATTTGCAGTGCATGCATGCTCTATTCATAGCTTTCTGACCACAGAAGCCTTTTACTCTCTTACACAATAGGTGAGAGAGTAAAAAAAAAACACATGCATGCTTAAAGTGTGCTTAAGCAGGGGTAATTTTAGACCGATCATTTCACAGTGATGAGTAAGATGATGGCTGGCAAGTAAAGTCACTGTGTTATCAAGTGTAAGTTATCATTCACGACAGACAAGAATGAATTTTTCTAACGTTCCCTCAAAAGCAGAGGTGATGGGATGGAATCCCCAAACTCTAGCGGACTACATGCGGAAGGTGAGTATTAAAACTAGTTTGAAGGTGAAAGTAGAGATGTTTATACCTTCCAAGTACTGTAGTCTCTTGATTAACATTATTTATGAACGTCTGATAAGCACGACTGCATAATTAGCAAAAACAAAAGCTCAGTTTTTAACCAAGAAAAATATATATTTCCTGCTTTTTCATTCACGCCTTGTTTTAGTTGGTAACACCTTATCTAAAAAGTATCATTTCACGCTAATTTAAGGAAACACCAAACATACAAGAAAACTTGCATGGTTTAGATGTGCTTAAAGCGTCACTCTCCTCTCAGCTTAAACTGCCAGGCTGTGACAGAGTAGTGACAAAGAGCAGCATAGATGGAGCACAGTTTATGGTAAGTGTGTATATGTGTGTGTGTGTGTGTGTGTGTGTGTGTGTGCGTGTGTGTGTGTAACATTTAATTTTTTTATTATTCTGAAATCACAATAAATCTGACTTTCATGATCTCCAAATCCATGTCATGTAGAATATGACAGAGTGTGATCTGCAAGTGTTCCCCTGCCTCTTTGTCCCGTGAGTCTAACTGAAAGTGTATTTCTTATACTGACAAATTACCCAACAATTAATATCTCTGAAAACATGAAAAGGTTTACTATATTGATTTGTTGCATGTTTTTTGTATTAAGTATTTTGGACCCTAAATTAATAAATAATATAGTGATACTTACCATCTTTCATAATATTTTACTTGTCTCTGTGCTGCACCTTTATAGAGTAATTACTAAGATACAAACTGAAATCAACAAAGAAGAGCGCAAGAAGGCTACTAGTCACAAGTAAGAGCGTAAACTACATACACTATTTATATCTTCAGCTGACTCTAAAACAGTTGTTCACTGAACACCAAAAAAAAACCTGTCTGTTTTTTTTTGTCCAGATCAAAACCACTGAAGTATCCGAAACAAGATAAAGGTCAGTTCAACCGTGTAACATTGTGCTACCATCTTTCGTAAGGCTTCACTGTCCTCTTTTTACAATTTATTTCACTGCAGTATTTGTACAAGAAGAAGACGTTTGGGAATCTGATGAGTTCGTAAGTAAATACACTAGCCACTTCATTAGGCACACCTTGCTTGCTCGTTGGACCCCCTTTTGCTTTCAGAATCACTTAATATTTGTGGCACAGATTCATCAAAGTACTGGAAACATTCCTCAGAGATTTTAGTCCATGTTTACACGATGGCATTTTGCAGTTGTTGGTTCTGATTCTAATCGTTGAGTTTGAGAGGATCTGAGCTTTGTGACGTGGTGCAGCAGCCAAACTCGACTAGATGTTTTTCAAATCTTCTACCGCCTGACTTTGATGACCCTGTGTGAACTGTTGCCTCAGTTTCTTGTTCTTAGTTGACAGGAGTCGTCTTCTTCTCCTGCAGCCCATCAGCTTCAATGTGTTGTGTGTTCAGGGATGCTCTTTTGCATAACTTGGTTGTATCGAATTACTGCTGAGTTAGTTACCATTCTGAACTCGGACATTCCACTTACTGCATATTTTCTCTTTTTCTGACCATTTTCTGTAAATCCTTTATCTATGTGAGGGAAAAACCCAGGGGTTCATCAGTTTCTGAAATATTCAGGCGATAACAATCATGCCACATTCAGCAGGTGGCTTTCAAGATGTTTGCATGCCTAAATGCACTGCTGTAAACGTGATTACCAAGTTGATATTTGTTTTAACAAGCAATTGTACGTATGCACCTAACAGCTTAATTACGCACCTAATACGTCATGTGAAATTTTTTAAAAAGTTGCTTTTGTCATGAGTTGCACTCATGCACTCTGCTTGTATCACATGTCCGGGCTGCGGTAAGGACAATGAGAGCGATGATCCAATCTATGAGGGTCCAGAACACGAAGCAGAGAATTACAACTGCAGTATAGTTGAGCAACAACCAGGACAGGACAAGACAAGTGAAGCAAAGTACAAGCAGCCTGCTGCTGGAGACCTAGCGAAGCCTCCAAGACCCCCCCGAGGGCCAAAACCTCCAGACTGTCAAAGAGGTAAAGGAGAGCAATTCAGAATAATACTGTATAAAGAAATGCAGTTATATATGAAAGCCTCTCAGTGCCTATATGAATTGGGGACACTTTCACAGAGATACTAGACTATATTAGACCTGTCTGTATGGGTAGAGCAGCCTTATTTTTGCTCAGAGATTAGTCTGAGACAAGACTGACAAAAACAAAGACTAATTTCAAGCCAAACAAAATATACACTTTACCCCCAGGCTAACTCAAGACTGTGGCACCAATCAGTGACATTTGCTTTGACTAGTGTGACTCACTGGTAAAAAGAGGAATGGCTTCAAATTTGTGGTTTGCTAACATTATTATGCAGCTTTTTTTGAGGCTGTAGCACTGAAAATGTAGCTCTGCTACAGGTTTCTGTGATGAGAATTTTTTGCAGCATTTTATGCTTACCTACCTACACTGTACAATTTCTTCTAAGGTTTGACTATTTGATTTATTTATTATATTTTTTGGAAGTAGCTAATTCTCCTGCTCCTCCTTTACCTAGTATGCTTTGAAACCAGAACTGGCATTAATGTATCCTGAATGTATGATAACATGTGCACAGAGCCTCTTCCTGATCCACCACTCTCTCAAAGAACCTTCAAACCTCCACTGCCATCAACCCCAAGGGGGGATCACATCCTCCAAAGACCGTTAAAACCAGCAGGTAACAAAAATGTGTTGAATCAACAAGCTGAATTTACCAGTTATGATGAGTGTTGTACGCCCACTTCATTGAAAGATTTCCTTTTTTTTTAATTTATAAGTGCCTGCAAGTGTGCACATAGACCGGAGCAAGAAGCCTGGATCATCCCAGAAAGACATTCCAAAAATAAGTATGCAACCTACAACATGCTGGAATAGTTATAGCAGGTGTCCTACAAAAGTGTTACGCTGTTGTCTCAATGTTTATCATTTCTATTTCACACCATGAACAATGTCCACAAGAGGGCAGTGCTGTAAAAGATACTATCAGCAAACCTCATCATCCAAAGGTGCCTGTGCCTACTGATGTGTCCAATAGGTAGAACAGCTTGAACAATTTATGAGCATAAAAAGCCGTTCACTTTAATTCAATGTAACTATTTAATAATTGTGTGTGTTGAATCTCTCCTCTTTCAGGCCAAGTAAATTAATTCCAGAACCTTCAGTAGTGACACAATCTACAGAAGAATACAATTCGACACCAAGACTAAAAAAGGTATTTTAAAAAAAAAAGTGTTTTAAGTTATTTATACAAATGTGAGAAAACCCAATGGTCCAATTAAGGTTTTATTTATAGATCATGAGCACTTTCAGAAAGGAAACAGCAGATCACAATGCTGTACAAAGAGAAAGAACAACAGACATGCTTATAGCTTATAAATTGCCTTTTATTAACTAGTCTAACTGGAGCTGTCTGTGATAGCACTACACTTACACTGACTGTTCTATCATGGTGCGCTCAGGGCTTGGATTCGAGTTGGTATGGAGGAAAGTTGACAAGACACCAAGCTGAGGCTGCTCTTCGGGAGGTCAACAAGGTCAGATGCTGCACCTTCTCATTCTAAAGCAGACAGATAAACACACACACACATCTGAAATGTTACTGGATGCGTAATGTGAATGTATGGGTTTGTGTATTTACATGTATGTATCTTTAAGGATGGTGCCTTTGTAGTGAGGGACAGCTCTAAAGGCTCAGTCGAGCACCCCTTCACCCTGATGCTTCTGTATCAAGACAAGGTTTACAACATTAAGATCCGTCACCAAGGCAACGGCTACACTCTCGGCAGTGGCCTCAAAAACACCAAGGTAAACTGGAAGCAATGATAGCGTAATGTTACAAAAAAAAAAAATCAACATGCTCGCTTAAAGTAAACTGATAAGTTCACATCTTGCGGCACGTCTCGGGGAACGTGTGATGCTAAATTGTGCTGCACTGCATCATTAGGTCCCCGTCATTTTCTGTGTGTAATGTTTGTGCTTCAGAGTTTCCCTGGGGTGAAGGAGCTGATTAACCATCACACACACACCCCGCTGCAGCTCATTGATGCCACAGACCAGAGTCATGAAGAGCATCCCCAGAGTTGTCTGCTGCACCCTACGGGACATTGACCAGCACTGACAACAGTCTCAATGTGCGTGTTCGCACCTTTCTCTGTGCTCATATATGCTAATCTGTGTGCATGCATGCATGCGTGGCCTATTCAAAATCTTTTAAAGAACATGTAAAGCAAATGTCACAATTTTCACTCTCAAAGGTCATTGTTATGCAATTCATCTTTGTGCTGCTCTCACTTGTATTTTTAGTAAACACAAAGAGAGATTTTTTTTCTTACATGGGTCATGGTTTGTTCACAAAGGAGCATAGCATTACCTCCTTTATTCACACCTCTGAGGACTGCTGCTTCACTGCCTCTTGGATTTTTAGAGACGCCAACTTGTCAGGGTGGCCAACACAAACGATCAGATCACATTGTCTCTGATGGGTTCGCACTGCCGGCAGAAAGCAAATATCTTGTTTCACAGCTGTGTCAGATCTATCAAATATTATTACACTTTAAAACCACACAGTCTGAATTTAAAAACGAAACACAAAACATGTACTGGCATATTAGGTTGCTTTCTAGTTTGTCTTGCTATTTCAAACAGCACTACTATTTCAGTGTGACTGACAGCAACATATGTTTTTGTGTCCCAGATTTACAAAGCAATGTAATGCAAGCCAAATTAGTTGAATTTGAGAGATGTGCTGATGGACACATTTGTCCTTTATTTATTTAGTACATCAGGACTTAGCAGGGCAGCTCAAATAAGTCAACAGATATAGACCAAAAACTGAGTGAGATATGTATTTGATCCCATACAATCCAGCCAGAACTCAGGTTGTCCCATGTGACACTTAATCAGTCAAACAATTATAGATACTCCTGAGCTCAACTCATTATGTATATTAAGCACACCTGTCTACAGAATTAATTTCTTCCACCAAAATGGGTGAGACCAAAGAACTGTGAGAGGACATCAGGGACAATACTGTAGATTTGTACAAGGCTGGATTGGGCTACAAGACCATCAACAATAAGCTTGGTGAAAAGATAAAAATTATTAGTGTGACTATTTTACAATTAAAGAAATATATAATGAAAATTAATCAAGGCTTTGCATTTATTTAGAAGTGAAACAATGTTTTCCACTTAAGCGTCCAAAAATATTATACCTAAAACACTTTAACATTAACTCGAGTACACGTTGTATGACTTGTTGTTGGGGATAACTTAATTCATTGCAAAAATGTACCATATCAAGACATAATTTTAGATTAAACATATATATATATATATTTGGGTCCAGGCTTTTAGATATTTAAGTGAGCAGATAAGAAAGTCACACTGATCTGACAGTTGTTGCACAAAGCTGTCCCCCATGGCAAAAAAAAAAAAAAAAGGTAGCTGCATGCCTCACATCAAAGAGCCTGATGGACAACCACGTGTAAAACCCTTCAGTTACTCCTATCTACCAATCAGCAGAGCACAGTTTGATAGACATCATGTAGTATCACGCAGATCTGCACCACTGACACCGGCAAGCAAGGCTGAGCCAGCCCATAATGCCCTTGTAGTTATCACATTTCACATCTGGGAGAGGAGTTTCATCATCTGCTTTGCATATTTGCAAATTGATCAGCAACTCCACGTTAGTGGCAAAAATGATTGTTTTCTGACATTTTTGAAGTACTAAGTAAGGGAGTCAAACATACGTGCCAGACGATCCAAGGCGCTTGAAAGGGAATCTAGCTCTCTCATCATGTTCACCAGGTCAATGCAGGTGTTAGAGGTAGCTTCTTCTTCAACCTTCTTTGTGTTCTCCATCTGAAAATGAAGTTCATACACACAAAAAACAGTCAGTCACCTAACAGCATACACAAGGTAAATCAAATGTGACAGACAATCATGAATGGCAATGTTGTATTTCAGCTAAAAGTAATCCATAACAGTAAAATTAAAACACACATTTTACTGTTTACATTTAGGGTAGGGCTCCAAAAAACAAAGAAAAAAATGACAGAACACATTCTTATTTCAATTTTTATTAATTTATTTAATTAATTTACTTAAAAAATCTTTGTAAAAAAAATTACACAGACCAGGGCAGTTTAATAGTGAGAAAACAAACATTACAGTCCATTCAAATGAATAATTAACCATCAAAATACTGTTTTAGTGCAAGTAGTAAGAACTAAACAAGGCTTAAATGCCCACCTCCAGCTACCAAAAACAAACAGATCCACTGGGATTTCAATGTTAACATTTAAAAGTTAAAATTGGTAATTCTAGTGCGGTACTTATGAACTCAAAACTCTTATAAGCATCACATCTGAGAAAGTGTTGTGACAGCAGTCTCAGCAGATTTGTCAATCTGTGACTCCTGGTCAGGGTCTCCGCAAACAGCAGCTCTACATTTGAGATAAGCTTCCTTCAGCTTTTGCATAGAGGCTCCCAGCTCCGGACTAGTCCGCAACGCCACCATATCATAGGCCATCCAGGTCAGGTGCGCTGCGGGCAGACAGATAAGAAGAGTGACATTGCATGTTTCAGACATTTATTTTAGTTACCTAAGCTTCACGCCCAAGCTATCTGAGCTCATATTTACCTCTCTAAATATGCCACAATACAGTTAACGTCCCATACCTGACATACTTTCAACGTCTTCAATCATCCTCTCCAATTCCTTGTTCATCTCCAACATGTCGTCGTCGCTGATGCGTGGAAGCTCGGAGCGAGTGGACGAATCGGCCATCCTGATTGCACACGTATTATTTATTTTATCACGTCTCCCTTTACAAACACCTCCGCATGAAAATAGCTAACGTTAGCTAACGCTAGGAACGAGCCTGTTACTGTTAGCAAAGTGATGTTAGGGCAGAAAAAAATTAGCAAAGTAGACTTCTAAAACTAAGATGTTGTAACATTTGTCGAGGCAGGCTAGTAAACTTCTCGCCGGGGCCTGAAGGTAATGTTTAAAACTTATAAACTTACCTTAGGAAAGTCTGTCGGTTGCTTTGGAAAATAAGGGTCTCGCGCTAATGTAAGAAAGCAAAAATAAGCATGCGCATTGTCAAGTCACAAACGCTCACTTTGAACTGTGATGAGGTTTTAATATCCTACACAGTAATGCACTATTTTAACACATGAATTGAATAAACCTATTGTAACAAAACCTGCTATCATGCGAATAGAGTGTAGGTGACTGTGTTCTTTATATTATCATAAATGGTCATTTGGATTCAGCAATGGAAGCCTATATTATTTCAAGGAGGTAATCTAGTCCCCCTAGAGTTATATAAACTGAATCTGCTTACAGTCCATTTTCCTCATTACTGCTGGAGGCAAGTATTAAGTGAGTACGTTTCCTGTTTGTTGTCTAACAATATATATTGATGTAATATATTGTTTTGTTCATGAACAATATACTGTTTCCTTAAGGCTATTTCTTAAGGATTTTTGAGATCGTTTACTCAAGTAGTCTACTTTTATATGTTTAACATGAATTGTTTGTAAAGATTAAAAAGAAATCATAAACCAGGGTGTTAACAAAAGTGTCTGTCTACTGTTAGGTTAAACTTAATAGTATCCATGTAATATCCAAAAAACATGACAAATGGTGGACAAACACCATGAGTGGAAAATTATTTTTCCACTCAAGTAGTCAACTAGCTGACAACAGGAAAAAAATGAGCTCACCTGAAAAAACAGCCAATCAAAATAGAGGGGGGCGTTTCCAGAGGAAAAGATAAAAGTGTGCCAGGTGACATCTTGACATACAAGCAAGGACAAAGACAAGAGTAAGGAGCAAGAGCAGGACTTTTGGAGTGGAGAGAAAGAGTCTGAGAAGTCTTGAGAAGAAAACCCATCAAAGGCAAAGAATTAAGAAGAGACAGAGAAGTGAGAAGAAACTTGACAATGTCTTCATTTGAGGCCCAGAGTCAGTCTCCTCCTCGATGTGGCCCGCAGTTTCCGAGCCTCGGCCAGGAGCCCCCTGAACTCAGCATGTACGGCGACTGTTACTACCCTCCTCCGTCACTGCCAAGTCCTCAGCGCACTACTCCTACCACCTATGAGATAAGTGACTACACCAGCTCCTCCTCAAACCCTTACCTATGGTTTAACAGCTCTGGGATCAACACATCGCCGTACCTGGCTACCACTGGCCCGCCAGGTAATCCCGGCCCTCCGTTTGTTCCTCAGCACTATGGCATGCAGAGGCCTTATCTGGGTCCACCTGGTGCTGGCGGTCCAGGAGGGGAACTGAGCTGGTTCTCCCTCCCTTCACAAGAAGACTTGATGAAGCTGGTTCGCCCCCCTTACTCCTACTCTGCTCTCATCGCCATGGCTATCCATGGAGCACCAGACAAGAGACTGACGCTGAGTCAAATTTATCAGTACGTCGCTGATAATTTCCCTTTCTACAACAAGAGCAAAGCGGGCTGGCAGAACTCTATCAGACACAACCTGTCCCTTAATGACTGCTTCAAAAAAGTGCCAAGAGATGAGGATGACCCAGGTATGTAATTTTTGCATTTTGCATAGTTATGGTTGTGCTTTGAATTACTTTAATGGAATCTATTTACATCTCTTCCATTCTAAAAGTCTTATTTTCTTCCTTGATAATTTAGGTAAGGGCAACTACTGGACACTTGACCCAAACTGTGAAAAGATGTTCGACAATGGAAACTTCCGCCGCAAAAGAAAGAGAAAGTCTGATTCTCTGTCCAGTGGAGATGGCAGTTCAGGGCCTCCAGAATCAGGTGACAGCGAGAGGGCCAGCCCTAAACACTCCAGCAACCCCAGCCTAAACATGTCGCCCGCAACGGACAGGATTCCCTCACCATCACTGTCAGGTCCCGGGCCGTGCCTGAGCAGCTTCTTATCTGAAATGTCTGGAGTCTCCAATGGGGGAACAAATGAGGTGGGAGGTAGTGTGTTGAGCAGGCCGCTGCAGATGAACGTTCCTTTAGATGGGCCACATAGACCCACGCAGCCAGGAAGCTTTAGTACCTACTCGGCCAACTCCAGTGGTTCAGAGTGGGTACCACAAGTTCCAGCTCCACCCGCACTCTCCTCTTCACCCAGCCACTCCTCGCTAGGTTACACTAGCCCCATTCTCAATCAGTACAATGGCTCCAACAGTCATTTTTATCCTACACTGAGTTCTACAGGTGTCATCTATCATCGTGAGGGCACAGAGGTTTAATAAGACGTTAATGGGGGAGAAGGTGTTTGAAGAGACTCTTTGATGGGAAATCCGTCTGGTTATTTTTTTTTCTAAGAGAGGGTCCGTTGTAGAAAATACACAAACACAAAGTGTGTTTGCGCTGACTGAGACAATTGAGATCACCAAAGCGTGCGAAAGCTGCGTAAAAAGTCTTTAATTCCCACAGGAACAGCTTAGTCAGCTGCAGCGGACTACAGTTGTCACTCCCTGAAACCGCAGCCAGACTCACTATCAGATCTTCAGTCAGCTTTTATTCTAACTAAAGCTTGTTTCTATCTGATCTGAGTCATTATTAGCAGATTCTAGATCTGAAGTGCTGACATCAGGCTATTTCACTGCTATCTATGATTCTCCGATGGTATCGCCATTACAATGCTCAGCATATTTAGAGTAGGTAAATTATTCTGTTGTCTACAAAGCATGTGTAGTTATTGCTGTAAAGTAAAAAACAAGTAAAAATGAGAATGTATGCCATGTTTGTTTTTTTATAGTGCTAAAACAAAAGCATCTCATTGACCTACAGTCTTAACAGTAATTGCAGTTTGTAAATATGTTTATGTGTTGTGTAATTTTATACATGTGAGCTGTTGGTTTGTCGGTACAACTTGTATTGTGTAAAATGGATTTGCAATGTATGGTGCGTACTATATTTGTTGCATTTTGATATGAATAAAAAGTTTGAGTTACAGCTGCGTTTTTTTTATTATTTATTTTTTAATTTTTTTTATTTTAAGATAAATAAATTACACTTTCCCGGTCAATAAACTACCCATAGGCAATCACAAACACTTACCAAAAAAAGACAGAAAAATAAAATGATAAGCACTTCGTGACAAAAAAAATAGTCCTGTCTGAAAAGCGATGACCAGTACTGTGGAACCTGCATGTCAGTGTAACCTGATCTTTGTGTGATGGATAGTTAACTGATTCTCCTAAACGGTGAAAATCCACATTCCCATGCTGTCCCTCTTCCCTACTCTAAACACTAAAATCATTCTCTATCACACCATCTGTGCACACATACTGCTGACTGGATGCAAGCAGCTTCATTAGGGGAAAGGGGACCAACTGTAAAACAGCAGTAAAGATGCTGATGCATGAATTACCAACTAAATGAAAACAGCAGCTCAATCCAGTTTGCATCATGTTCATTTGTTATTACCCGATGAATTTTAATACTGTCAAAACTGTATACCAAAGGAGAACAATCCTAACAATAAACGAGAACGAATTAAATCAAAGTGCCAAGAATAAATAAGTTTTTTATTTGTACATCAATAAATAAAACAAAAATGTGTAAATATTTAAGTGTTGTATACATTTTGGAGAAAAAATATAACATCTAATAAAGAAATAGTACTTATTACAAAACTTGTGTGAACTGAATTTGCAACTTTAATGTAACTTTGTAAAGTCAGATCTATCCAAGAAATTGGATTTATATATCTTGACAAAGTAGTTCTTACCAGCACAGTCATATAACAAGATAACTTACATTTTGTATTTAAGCACTTGGAATTTATTAAAGTATACATGTATACTGGATTTGTGAAAATTTGAAAAATCCATCTAACAATAATAATAATAAAAAAACATTAAAAGCAATGCCTATCGTCTTGGTTGTTTTAATTGTTTCTTTTGTTGATTTAAAAAGATCTAAACTCTTTGATCAATGTCACCCTCGGGCCTTTATTTACCCTGAAATAAAGGCAGCATGACACTCATTTATACTAAACACAAAAACAAGAAGAAGAAGATGGAAAAGACATGGAAAAGACACACTTTCAGAAACAGATCAGGTGGAATTTAACATCTTGGCACAAAGGAAAAAGTGTACGAGGTCAACCTGTCAAAATTTGCATAACTGATTTTAAAGAGGTTGCGTTCAGATGGGCCATAAAGTCTTGTTTTATTACTTGTGTCAGACTTGCTAGGATATCTGATTTAACTGTTTGAAAAATAGCCACCCTTATGCCAAATCTAAACTCTTCAACTCATTCAGGGAATTAGTCTTCTCGGAGGCAATATGATTTCCAAGTATATGAAGATTCAGTAAAAGACAAAGAGACGGAAGTCAGAGATAAAGGTAAGAGGAGGAACGTATAGTCAGTATTGCTGCATATGCGTTCCAACATGTCGCACTTCTATCTCTAAATCCTTGGCACATTGAAAGGTTCATGCAGCCAATTAGTTTATTCCCCAGCCCCCACCCCCACCCCCAACTCCATATTGTGTGCAGACTTTGTACTGGCAGGTAAAAGTCCTTTTTGCCTAGTCGATTAAGCCTGAGTACTTTTGCCAACAGAAACATTATAGGACTTATGTTTCGGAGACTCCAAAGGAAACTGTCATTTTAGGCAGACAGTACAAAATCGATGCAAATTCTTAACTGTTTATCACATCAAGCCTGGAAATCGTGTAATCTGGAATTCCAGGTGGAGCCTTTCAAATAATAAACGGTAAAACCTGAGGGATTTCACTTACAGACTTCTCTGAAACCAAAGTCAATTTTCTTTTATTGAAACTCATAACACAATATGTTTCAGTATCTTGGAACTTCCCCTGCCTGTTACTCTGTTTATTGATTTAGACTGAACATTGTCTTTATGTGGACAGATCATGCATTCGTCTTACGTGATATAACATCCAATTATGCTTAATTTCACTCCTGGCAGTTCTTCTCACCTGTCTTTATCTGTTGCTGAGTCCAAAACTGCACGTCTACTGAAATAAAAAACTTTTAAGAGGTGCTTGAATCTCTGTCTTTACCTTATAAAAATGATAGTGAAAGTGAAAAATTAAGCCAATAAGCACTTGTATTGACAACTAATCTGCATCTATTGTGAGGCACAGTCGCTTTTCTGTGTCTCAGGGATACCCAGTAGAGCATCCATTAATCATACAGAGCTGTGAACCTTCTTTGCCTTAGGCAGTGGAAATATTGCTCAATAGAGTGATGTGATTAAAATCTATATATCCTCATCTCCACCTGCCGCCTGGCTCGTGGCTGTCTTCCACACACCTGCCAAACTAACGGAACGCATGGCCCGTGTGTAGTGTTTATATTATAAACTGAGACAGAGAACGATTATACCAGAGGTGATGTGCATGAGAGATCTTTCCTGTCTGAACTCTCCTGATTATAAATGTGTGAGGGGTGGGGGAATAAAATCACACCTCACTGTATAGAGAATAAGGTCTGGCAGGAATGAGTTCATGTTTATTCCTCCAAAGTAAGCAGATGCACCACTTCACCTTGAATAACTGCTACCTGAACAGAAAGCTAACTGCTGTGGTACCAAAGCAACCCAAAACACACACAAGGACACACCACACGCGCCTTCTGTATTTACTAAAACAGTCATGTCCTGTCAAAGCTGTTTAGTAAACGGTAGAACATCAAGCCTGGAGAAATGTCATCATACCCATGGCCACAGCACTGTATTACCAGCTTGCTGTTATGTGTAAACACCTCCACACACTCCACAGGTGATGAAAGGAGGGAAATCGGTTTACGCGAGTTTTGAAAGTCACTCAGCACTCTTTTAGTTTTCAATGCTTTTCAAAGGTCAGTTCAAAAAGCTGGCTTTGTATGAGGTCTTACATCCCAGGATCCAAGTCCATGAAGTACTCTTATATTTAAAATTCTTCACATTTTAAATTAACCGTTGACAAATGAAATGCCACTGATCCTCATGACACAAAGAACAGGAGACTTTAAGGTGTCTAAATAGTCTCAGCAGATTGGTCCAAGAGCCATAGTCCATAGGAAAATTCCTTCAGTTGTCCCTAAGAAAAGTATAAATCTTCAGCAGCTCCTTCCCTGTACTGCATCCCTGTGTCGCAGAGTCCAGAGAATAAAGCAGTGACTGATCTGCACTTGTTAAACATGGTTTATATACACGATTTGGGGAAAAGTGAAGTTTGAAGACAAACACAGAAAGGAGTGAGACGGTGTGTATATATGAATCATTCCTATTTCCCCCTAAAATATTTTCCATGTCAACATGCAGTAAACATGGCGATATGAACAGGGCTTTGCTGAGAGGGAGGGAGATGAAGAAATACGAGTGGGATAAAGTGTATACATACATCTCAAATCAGCTAAGCTAAATAAGTAATCTAAGAAACTGGAACAGCATCTTATGTAACTTGTGTAACCTTTTTCCCATATTCCCATTTTTTTGACCAATAGTATTTGTGAGCATTTTACTTTTGATCTGATGGGACTAGTTAATGGTAGATATAAAATTAACAAGTATCTAAAAGTAAAATCCACACTGGTGTCTTGTGAAGCTATGGCAGTATTAGTATTTTGGTCAGTAAGTCTAACCCTTTTAATCAAAAATTAAATATCAGAACTATTGGAAGCATTATCAATAATTTTGAATCCATGTTTCCTGGGGACAGGATCTATCGACTTTCATTGTAATTGTTTTTTGACAATTATAAGCTGGATTGCTGTAAAAGTTTTAGCAGATACTCATTATGTTGTGTATACTCACCAAACTGTTAATTATTTGCATCATGCTAGTACGGGATTAGACCTCTTTTTGCCTACTTTAATTCTTTGTGACATAGATTTAACAAGGTGCTGAAATCATTCCTCACATATTATGGTCATATTTACATGGTAGCATCACATAGTTTCCTCAGATTTGTCAGCTTAACATCCACTCTACCACGAAAGGTGCTCTGCGAGATTAAAATCTGACTGTTGAGACCTTTGAGCCCATTGATGAAATGAGATAATATGAGGTTTGTGACATGGTGCATCATCCTGCTGGAAGCAGCCACCTGACGACAGGTATACCGTGGTCATAAAAGGATAGATGTGGTGGCAGTAATACTCAGCTAAGCTGTAGTGTTTAAACAGTCCTCAATTAGTACTAAGGGACCCAAAGCATGCCAAAAAAATACACACACCTTTAGACCACCACCATTAATACAACGCAGGATGAATCAATGCTTTCATTTTTATGCCAAATTTTGAATCTGCTACTCAAATATCTCAGCAGGAAATATGTTGTCTGGTCTTATGACTCCTGATTTCTGCTGAGATAT
This sequence comes from Neolamprologus brichardi, assembly GCF_056152115.1. Taxonomy (NCBI): domain Eukaryota; kingdom Metazoa; phylum Chordata; class Actinopteri; order Cichliformes; family Cichlidae; genus Neolamprologus; species Neolamprologus brichardi. The sequence goes on from NC_142105.1 coordinate 21,207,989, forward strand.
TTGAGTGTGAACTGTGATATCCTGTGTGAACTGTGGTCTCAGTTTCCTGCCATTAGCTAACAGGATTGGCCTCTGGTACGGTCTTCAGAGATGGTCTTCTGAATACTTTCTTTGTAATCACTCTTTTTTTAGTTACTGCTACCTTCCTTTCAACTCATAGAAGTTTAATGATTCTCCTCAAACATCTAGTATCAAGTAATTTAATAACTGATATTATGTACATAATAAAGTGATCAGGGAGTCAACATTGTAATGACAACAATGGATTCTATTTCATGTATTATAATTGGTAGATCAGTGTGGATCCTTTAATATCACATCAGAAGAGAGATGAAGGTGAGCTGAAGAGTTTGTGGACAAGACACTGAACTGTAATGTCTGCAGACAATATTGTGATCTGTAGTGAAATTAGGGAGCAGGTGGAAGAGAGCCTGGAGAGGTTTCGGTATGCACTTGAGAAAAGAGGAATGAAAGTCAGGAGAAAACAGGTGTGTGAATGAGAGAGAGACAGGTATAACAGTTTCACCTGAGCTTCTTCTCCTTCTGATATACTCCCATCTAACGTTATAAGGTCACATAATGTCACTTATTTTTCTGTGGTTCTACTGTAAAGAGCATCCGGTCTAATCCTAAAGCCTTCAGCATGAAGCAACCCTGTTACTAACAGCAGCTGAAGGTTACCTATAGCAGATTACATGTCAGTTCTACTGTTTGCATAACAGGAAATGTTCTGTTGGCGTTGCATGCCTAGAAACATCTGACTGATGCATCCCTCATAGCCCGTGTGTTATGACACACTCCTCTGAATCCAGTGACAAAAACAAGGTTCTTCACCACGCCAATCTGGTTAGATAGGGGTTTTCCTGATAATATTTAAGTCCAAGCAAATATTTTTTTAACATTTTAAAACTAAGAAACAAGTCAAAATCTTGAGTTTGAGGATTATGTCAGAAATAAAGATCAAGTCTCTCTCTTTTAAAAAAAAAACCTCTGGCCCCAGTTTTCCCAAGTTGTCAAAACAAAAGCTTTTTTTAATCATTAACTGACTGTACCTGCAGGCTGACAGTTTGTTATAAGCTCATTTGAGATCTAACAGGGTGATATTTTTCATCCCTCTTGAAGTGAAACTGTTAGGTTCTCAAGATGTGTCACTTCACTACTGTTCCATATATTATCGGTGTTTTAGCTGACAAGGAGTAAACTTCCTTTACGTTACAGCAAGCTTTAAAATCATGGCAATGAGTTTTAAGCATGCTAAGTATAACATTTTTTTCAATTACTGAATACCAAAATAAGAGTGTGGCTTTCTCAGTGACAAGAACAAGGATCTTCACCGCACCCCTTTGGTTAGATATTTTAATTAATTACTACTACTGATACTAACCCCAAATTGCTCTCCGATGCATCCATCGGAGTATGAATGTGTGTGAATGTTAGCTATAAAAGCACTTAGAAAAATGTGCTTGTGCGAATGGGTGTGAATGGGTGAATGCACAAGTTGTGTAAAGCGCTTTGAGTGCTCAGATGAGTAGAAAAGCGCTATATAAGAACCAGTCCATTTACCATTTACCATTTATTAATTATGAATCAAAAATGAATGTCAGTTTTTTCAAAACCCTTTTACGACAAAGCCTGTGGACATTCACTGTTACAAACTATCTGTGGTCCACTTTCACTCAGGTATGTATGTATGTTTAATTATGTACCGTTGCTTCATATCGTAGTTATAGGTGAGTTTTAATGACTCTGTAGCGACCTGACCAGGTGTAGTAAGACTTACCCAAATACCAAGAGACCATCTAGTGGTCATTGTAGGAACTTTTGAAGCTTACTGTTCAGTGTGTGTTTCCATGTGCTGTGATGAACTTGTTTTGTTTTCTTTAATATGTATTTTTTAATGTAGAGCTGCCACATTTTAATACTGTGTTGTCTGCAGCAAAGATAGAGAAGCCACTTTTTTCCCAGCAACTCTGCTTTTTTGGTACTTTGTACATTTTGTGGAGGTCGATGAAGGAATGTGATTGGCTACAGTTTCATTCTTTAGCATGAAAATGATCCCAAACCCTTCAAATTCAGTAAGAAGAAATATAAAAACAAACAATGGAACACTATCCGTCATAGATTGGCCTCCCAAGAGCTTAAAGGTAAACTTTACAGAGAACAGAACAAAACGCAGCCGACATCCAAACAAGAGCTTTGAATGTCATTCAAGAAGTCTGGAGAACGGTTTTTACTCCTTTCAATAAATCCCTGCAACTATCTCATTTTCCTAATAAGATATAAAGAAGTGAAGGGTGAATCAAGACTTTAGCTCAGTACTGTATAGCTATAATTTATCATATGTGAAGAAGAGTCACCCATATCCCATTTTTATTGTGTTATTGATTATGTTTGTGCTTGTACTGTCCGATGTAGCAGTAGCCTGTGGCTGGATGGCTATTCTCAATAAAGGATCACAAAAACATTTATGATTTCCACAGTAATAAGGAACACTAGAACATTAAAATAACAGCAGACAATTGGTGGGCTGTTCTGGGCTCTAGTGGTTTTGAGGTTAAAGATTAAAAAAAATTAGGTAAGAGAATGGGAGAGAGCAGAGAGCCTGGAGGATTAACAAGCGTGGGTAGAGGATGTGTCTGATAAGGTGCCACTGGGAAAGAGGAAAGTGGTGAGACAGCTGAAAAGCAAAAAAGGATAGAAATGATGTATAATAATAATAATATATAGACAAACACTACTGAAGTGTGACCACACAGGTAAACACAGGGGAGCACAAGTAGCTCCCAGAGCTGGAACAAATACATTTCATATCTGCACAACAGTTGTTAAAACAGAATATATTTTCCAGTCTAGTCCACCAAGGACTCCGGAGAACAGCACACTGTTAGCCAGTGCCTTGTTTAAACAACAAGTACACTTACATCCAAAAAAGTAATCAGCAAGCATAAACACACAACACAAATCCATGTCCATCCACGTATATGGTGCATATGATGCATACATCTTCTATCACACTGGTGTGGAAGTTCACAAAAAATGTGACAAAACAAACAAACAAATATTAATATTTTAGGTGTCTTGAAGCATTTTCTCTCAAATTTGTACCACCACAGTCTGATTAACCTTATCAAATCATTAAGACTAAACTACTTTATGGCTCTTATCTAAATGCAGAAACAGTTTCATTTCTTGAATTCCAAGAAAACCGGGTACATAACATGCAGCCAATGAGACAACAAGGCTTTCCACTTTTCCAGATTCCTGGAAGTCTTATATTTCAGTTAGAGTGATGCATCACTCATATGACGTGGCAGGACCAGTGAGGAAGAATTTACTTGTTTTTTTAACCTTCACTCTTCAAAGAAAGAACGCCGTGTCAGCGTCTTTGTGTTTTTATAATGTCCATTACCAAGAAAATCTGAGAAACTCCTGCTTGCGTAATTATTCTCGCTGCAGTGAAACTTTCATGTTTGTCCAGGCAGGATGCACGGCCATAGCCTTCTGAACCTTTGTGTTCCCATTGGGCTTTTTTTTTCTGGTAAATAAGCTGGTGCATACTAATTGGTGTGCCCTTATCCCCGTGGCAAAAGGAGGAACAGTATGTGTGCGCACGTGTGTGTGTGTGCATCCATGAGTGAATATATGTGTGTGTGGGTGGATGAGTCTACCGGACCATGCAGATGAGTCTGATCCTACAGCTGCAGGATATCCTTCCTTACACATCAGTGCAGCCAGCTTTGATCTTTTTAGACACCAGCCACTCCAACAAACAAGGTGGCTACCTTAGTAATAATAAGGTGGATACCACATTCTTCAGCAGTTTACACTAAACTGATTTCCGCGAGAGCCTGCTAAACACCTAAAATGTTTAATCAAACAGTGTAAACCTCTATTTAATTTTAACAAATTGTCCAAACGTGGTATAGATGCTTTGCCCGTTTTTGTTTTTTTTTTTTGTCTGCTTAACTGTATTTTTGAAAGTTGCAGCGTGCAGAGAGATTTCTAGGCTGAATCAGAAGTCAATGGAAATTTACATTTTGGCACTACAGTATCAGTGGGAAGGGGAAAAGAGGAATAATTTTGCAGTTCGTCTTTCACCAACATTGTGAATGCTTTTGTGTTTGCCAACATTTGTCAATAAGCAATTCTGAGTTCCCTCCAACTCGCTTTCATCGCTTATATTGTGCTCGGAGCAAAAAGGACAGATGTTGTGAAAGTCATTTTCTGCTACGTTCACTGGCCGCTTTTTACAGGAGTCCAATTGTTAATAAATCTATGTTGGTGTTTGCGCTCTTGTTTTTAGTCCTTAATCAAATGCTTCTCGAGACAGGTAAAGCAGTGTTGCATGGGTCACTATGGGACCTCAAAATACGTTGTCACAGAATGAGCCTTGTTGAACCTTTTTGATGACATTAAATCTATTATTGAAAAGGAATGGGTGACTCACAGAGAAGTAGGGGGCAGTTATTTATTTAATTTAAGACACAACAACAACAATAACAATGAAATTATTTTAGATACACCACAGAACACAAGAAAAGTATTTTGACACCTTCATTCTTTCTTTTTATACCATCGCCCCATCAGCGCAGGTGAATTCCCTGTCCACCCTCATCTCCCCCCTGCAGAACCGAATGAGATGTCACCCAGGTCCAGACGATAACCACTGCTGACACCTCGACTCATCTGAATTTCAAGCAGAAAGGCAAAAGGGACAGGACATGCTCCAGGGACAAGGGGTGTTCCTGGAAGAAAACACTATCACTGTCAGTACGCTGATTTTATAAAGGTTGGTGGCGAGAGAAAAAACACATCAGAGCAGTTTAAACAGATCAATATTAAAGCCAGCAGTGAACTGGCATGCTGTGTCTAAGGTAAGAAAAACAACCACCTGCTACAATAAGCTGACATAACCGCCATCTCCAGCAGTTTGAAGTATCGAACACCTTCGGCCGGTCCTTTGACCCAGCTGAGAGATGACACGAATCAGTATTAAATCCTATAAGATCTGCCAGAATGGTTAATGGATTCACACATCACACGTGATTCACTTTTGAGCACTTTGAGCCGAATAACGGGACACAAAACATTTAACTCGATTGGCCAAATAATGCCTGATATCCAAGAGGAGGTAAAAGACACAGAGAGCGATCGAGTTAGAGAAGTGGAGATGGTTGGAGCGCACTTTACCGCCTCAACACATAATCATTACTCTACCTGGGGGGTCTCAGGAGATTTGTAAAAAAAACTGGATGTTGCAATGTTCTGTCTTAACGTAAACATGGATACGTTGCCTCTTTGGCTGACTTTTTGTTGGGGTTAATAAACACAAAAGTGAAGCTTCATGTGCCAACAGGAAGGTTAAAATGTGGTCTGGATCAAGAACAGAGCTGAAGAGCAGCTGGAATTTAGTTTGTTTGTTCAATTGCTGTTGAGCTATGAAAATTTCTGAATGGTTCATATGAAGCTACCGTTAACAGACAGTAGAGCAGGTCGATATGGGTTAACAGCAAGCCTGGCCATGTTCAGAGATTTTTTTTTTGTTTAAACAAAGCAAGCCACAGAATTTGTCATATATCATACTTTGTTTCAAAAACCAGTGTGCAGCAACAACAGATTCTTACCCAGCAAGCACAAAAGCCAAGTTCGTTTCAATTTAAAAAAAAAAAAAAAGAAAACGGAAGAAAAAAGAAAAGGTACTCCCCCAGCCCTTATAATAACATGGCTAAAACGTGTGTGCATAGTTTTGCCTGGAGCTAAATTCTCCATTTAAGAATCTCTCCTACCTTTCCACGTCCTGGAGTTCATCCTAGCAATATTTTAGTTTCTACATTTTTCCGCAATTATCCATCTGATTCCTACATATGATTGAAATTTAACATTGAGGACAGAAGGGACTAAATGACTAAGTCAGTGAAAGCTTGCAAACTCAGATTTTGAGTGTTTCACATTTCCAGACAGTTGGTTAGTGTGATGACTTAGGGAACTATTGAAGTATAAAATTGAAGTTCTGGTAGAAAGGGAACACTTTTTGGTTGTTCCCATTAATATAGAGATAATGTTTATTTTTTCTGTTTTTAAAACTTTTAAAGTTTTAATAAGAACCCAGCTCACCCATGGAGTAGAGCAGGGGTGTCGAACTCCAGGCCTCGAGGGCTGGTGTCCTGCAGGTTTTAGATCTCACCCTGGGTCAACACACCTGAATCAAATGGTTAGTTCATTAGCAGGCATCTGGAGAACTTCAAGACATGTTGAGGAGGTAATTTAGCCATTTGAATCTGCTGTGTTGGATCAAGGACACATCTAAATCCTGCAGGACACTGGCCCTCGAGGCCCGGAGTTCGACACCTGTGGAGTAGAGCAAGCTGGAGCTCTGGCACGAGAGTGTGGCTCCTGGTTACAATAAATCCATTACAGTGTAATAAACGATGATGCTGTAATATTATTATTGTATCACAGAGAATATCCATGCTAATTTGATAAGGATATGGCTGGAGGCAGATAGGTATATATATTTTTAAATCATGAGAATAAAATGATCCAAATCTTCTGTGCCCGAGTTACTATGACATAATATTTAAATATATATATATATATATATATATATATATGTATATATATATATATATATATATATTTCAGGTGGGTGTCTGATGTTATACCAAGGTGCAATTTGTCTTTTCCTAAAGCTAATTATTTCACACCATTGGCTGGAATAATGAAAAACAAAACATGATTTGGGATTGTTGTGCACAGTCCAGATGCCTTCCAATACAGATGCTTAAAAAACACCCTGCAGTCATTTCAAGTGGAAGTCAACTAAAGACAGAAAATAAGATGTTAACATCGAGGGAGTAAGCAGCTTATTTCACACTGGATTATTCTTTTTTACCCCCCCCCCCCCCCCCCCCCCCTTTCTGGGCTGAATTCCAAATCCCAAGGAAAGCAGTGACACAACTGCTCCCCTAATAGATCCACTATGTATGAAGTGCAGCTCTCATTGCAACTGTACAGTACAGACAATGTGGTTCAAGATATAAAGAGAAAAACATGCATTCACAGTAAAACCAAAAGTACTGTGTCTTTCAGAGCTAAGGTTTGACATATTAGGATGCCAGAAAAAATTATGTATTGATGATTTTTTGCAATACCTTACTTGTTTTCTTTTCCATCCATTCTGTTGTAAATTTGCTGCTGTGCTTGTTCTGTGGCATGACCCAGATTCATCCAAGATTTTGCTGTCAGACAGATGGTCTCACATTTTACTTCGGAATACTTTGGTATACAGAGGAGTGCATGGTCAACTCAATTACTGCAAGGTGCCCACATCCTGCGGCAGCAAAACAACCACATCATCACCCCTTCACTGTGCTGACAGTTGGTATGAGGTGTTTGTGCTGGTATGTTGTGTTTGGTTTTCACTAAACTTGGTGTTGTGGATTACAGTCAAACATAGCTACGTAGGTCTCATCTGCTTAAGGACATTTTCCTAGAAGTATTGTGATTTGTTCAGGTGCAATTTTGCAAATCTAAGGCATGCTGGCATGTTGGTTATCTGTTGGCTTGTTTTTGAGAGAAGAGGCTTTCTTATATTCTTTTAAAGGTGTCGTGAATATTCTTCAGGCTTTTTGATGGTGTTTTAAAACACTGCTGTACATATCACTGTATCACTGTACCACAGTCATAGCAGACAACCTACCAAAGAACAAATTTTGATTTCGTATCACTAAAAGAAAATGCCTACAAAAATGCCAGAGAGAACATAGTTTGACAGGCAAAAAATAGCACTTTTTGGCAAACTGATGATTGAAAAAAAGCAGATCTCACTGTGATGTTCAGTGTGTCCTTAAAACATTTGAGGAAACTGGACAAGAGGAGGAACAAAAGATGACGTGGCAGGGCTAAAATGGTCCCAGTGGAAGGGTGATGATCAAGCAGCCATTCTTGCAAGGCTGATGTATGCCAAATTACACAAGAACCGCACGTAAATTCAGTGGCAACAGGTGAGTGATGAACCCAAATTTGAAATTTTGGTTCCAGTGTTCCTCAGTATCTATTGAGGATGTCAGGAGAGAGGAACCGTGTAAAATACTGCCTGTGGTTTGGTGTTGGGCATCTTTTCAAAAATGATGAAATTATGAGCGCAGAAAACATGTAGGTGAATTTTCATATATTAATTTTTCATCTTTTCAATTTTGAATCTTTTTAAAGCAAAAACAAGACTTTTGTGTTCAGAACACCAAAACATAAACTATTGTGGGTCATCTGAATTTTAGATGACTCCTGGTTCGCTTGCATATTTTTCTTATCGCTGGCAAAATAACATGTATAAATAAATAAAAAATCTCAGTAGGGATTCTTATATTTAATAAATTAATCATGAAAATCTGTGTAAAGGCTTTAAAAGACCAGAAAACCACACAGCTTGTTTTAGTATGATACTGATTTAATGTTATTGTCAGTTCTTATTCAAAACTGTGAGTATAGAGTGTGGTTCTCTCGGGCTGTCTAAGCAGTGTGAGAGTTTCCCGACGAGCCATTTTTTTCCAGGATGTTTCTAATCCTCAGAGAGTCAAATTCTTAATCATTCTTTACTGATGATCAAATCCAGTCGTGGTTAGCAGTCCTTAAAGTTGCTTTGTGCTGCTTTCCCAGTCCCAAACAGAAGGGTGTGCCATGCTCTGTGAGCATTGTTTTAAGAGCATTTTAATGATACTTTTGTGAATATTCTGCTCTTCAGAGACCAGGCAGTTTACATCACAAAAGTGATAGCTTGCAAAAAAGGGATGAAAAGATTTCATCCTAACTTTAACAACAAAGACATGAAAGGCAGGAAGATGTGGGAGAACAGGGAGCAAAGATGAATAATGAATCTGAAAGTCTGTGTATACGTATATGAGTTTGACCGGAGTGAATAAAAACGAATGTTCTGACAAAGATTGGAGACAGGACTTGAGCCAGGAGAAACCTGGAGATCAACAAGTGCGATGACAGAAGGACGATGTAAAGAGAAAAAATTTAAAAATTGTCACAAAAGAATGTCAATAAACTACGCCTCAGGTGAAACCCAGGGAACAAGTCAAGCACCTTGGCAAGTAGCCCTACAAGAGCAAAAACAAAAAGTTGAATGACAATTTAATGTTCATATCTGAAGTGAGAAACAACAGAAACACTTATCCACCTCTCAAGGAGACACAACAGTCACAGGGAGACATGACAGCATGCTCAGAGCAGCGGCGTCTACGCCACATTAATTCATATGTGTTCCTCCTGGACATGGCTGCCGTCACAGTCATTTAGGAGAGATTTATCTGTGTCCCTCTCATGGGCAGTCCTGTGACATTTCCATTTGCCGCATGACAGCAAATCACTGGGCAAATGTGGGGGCAGTGACGTTTCCATTTTCTGGTGCCTCAGTGCAGATTCTGAGGAGCTGAACATTACCTGAAACATGTCGAAATGCTTATCCGTTCTGATAGGCAGTGAAAAATAGAGAGAGAGCATGAGTAAAGACAGCGAGGCAAAGAGATTTAGAAGAAAGAAAAAAAGATGGTTATGTAGGTTACGCAACTGGGGTGGGAACGAAACCAAAGCGCAGACTCGAGTGTTTTGGCTGGCTGTATGATAGGAGATGATAGGGAACAGCGTGCAGACAGATGGAAAGAAAATGAAAGAAGACGCTCAAGGTTGTCAAGGGTTAACTTAAATAAACATAAGCAGAGCAAGAAGAGACAAAAGAAGTGAGGGACACATGAGTAGCAGAAGGCTGCTGTGGCATCATAGAGCTGTCAGCTAGGTTACTGCATTTAAAATGAAAAATGAACCAAAGGGGTGGCCTAAAGGGTCACCAGTCACAGATACGTGGATTTAACGTGGAAGACTCTTGCCTTACAGAAGCACTAAATATACAGACACATAAACTGGCATGCAAGACATATGGGCATTTCAATAACTGGTCCTGGGTTGTGACAGTTATTAATAAAGCAATAGTGTTTAAAGCCCCTCCCTCATCCCCCCCAGGATTATTAGTTCCTACCTGATATTTGCAGACCAGCAGTTTATTCAATCATGCTGCACCAACTAAAGAGGAGCACACTCCTGTACTCTTCACTCTGTGGTACACTTCCAACATATTGGCATGTTTTCTTTTCCCCTTATTTGTTATGAATAAATTACTAACAGTAATATGTATTAATTTAATTTTGTGTTCATCACCCACTTCAGATGTGTAATGATTTACATATATTCGAGGTCCAGAAAGTCATTCATATGGCCTTTGGTATTCACTGGTTACCACTGGCCCTCATTAGCACTGTTAGCCACTTCTGTTACCCTGACATGAAGCCAGACATAAGTGATCAGAGGTAATCAGGTCATTAACAGGCAGGGGGAACAATGATTTTGCATGTTTATCAGTGGTAGGGGAAGTAAAAGAAGCACTCAATCACAGGTAGAAATGAACATGTACGCAGGTAGGACAAGAATGTCAGCTGGATGCTGACTAATGCAAAGCTGTCTCCCACTGTGACATCACTGGTCTGGCTATAATTATTCAATAGCCCTCTAGCACACAGATAAAACATTTACATCCTCCCCCTTCAGGTGCTTCACAAACGTCTCCATTTGTCTCTTTCACTGTCAAGGAATGTGCGCACTGCGTTTCACACAATTCTCCACGTGGAAGCAAATTCTACACGATTTTCTTATGTTCATTCCACAGCTCCCCTTCACCATCACTGTTTAATAAACAGATTGTTTATTTCAGACACGCAGCCATTGGAGCATGAAATTGAGAAAAAGGGAGCCTTACACCCACAGTGTGTTACTGATTCACTAAATAACTGAGTAAAGCAAAAAGTACTGCAGCAGCTTGTTAGTGACCATTTACAATCATTAGTCAGTGCTGGGAAACACAGACTAGCAAAATAATTGGCTGCAGTAGGTACAAGCATCTCTGAAACCTCATAAAGTGTTGTAAACAAGTATACTCCAAAGGTTCTTGCACATATGCTGGAGATCCAGCCGTGAGTTCTCAGAGGTCAGGCTATATAATTATAGTTGGGGCTCGGTTCCAGAGCCATAAAGATGAACCACATAAAGTCGGCAGCGCTGGAGATGAATGACTGACCACACAGCACACAAGCAGTATTGGTATTTGGGCTGCAGTTTACATCTCTGGATGTTGACAAATCATCACCAGGATCTGCTCCTTATAGCAGCATCAAGCAGCTTTTTCATCATCAGGACTACATGTGCACTTCCTACAACAGTGGCAAAGGGCAAGCTTTATGAACGTGAAAGTAGTCAAAATTGTTACTTTTGTCTGAGCCGCATGGGTATTTCATTGAAGTTAAGTTGCAGACAGAGCCGAGAGGAAGCTAATTCGGATGATGACACTGATGCAAAGGAACGAAGTAGTTGGAGGTGAAGATGGAGAGGGCATGAGGGGATGAGACACAGTCAAGCTGTGAAGCCCAGAAGGAGGTACAGTGTCAGTGTAAATTGAGGGGGAGGAGGTAGATAGAGAGTAAGAAGCCAAAAAGAATAGGAAGAATGAGAAAAAGGGAGTGATGTAAGGGCTCAAACTAGATGCTATTCTGTGTGTGTGAGTATGTGAAGGGGGGGGGCAGAGAAAAAAAGTGCAGCGCAAATGAGTAGTACGAAGAGAGAGGGAGGGGGGGCTGCACAGAGGCTCTGCGGGGAGATCAACACAGCTGTGCAGAGAGACAGAGGGAGTTGCACAGATAGTGGAACAACCAGCAGTAAGACACAAAGGACCAAATATTAGATGCTTTAACGGTAGCCTGAAGACACACGGGGATATATAATCAGAAGTAAACAAGAAAGTGGACCAATCTCAGCCACTGGCAACACTTGGGATACAGGAAGGCAGAAGAGCAGAGGAGGAAACAAAGGACAGAGCTGAGAGAGAGCAGAAGAGTGACCAAGTGGAAATAAAAAGGAGGACATAAGAGCACGGCTCAGGCAGGTAAGAGTTAGAAATTTGTATGTAAGCAGTGTAAAAGAAAAAAAAAGTAAACAGAAATGTTTATTTGAATGTAGATGCACATATAGGCAAGGTAGTATCTGACAATATGCTGTTGTGCAGTTCAGTACATGGGAAAAGAGGATAAACCGGAAGACAGATGTGAGGACAAAGGGAAACATGCATGATGCCATGCAAAACTAACACAGCAGGCTTCAGCCTAAGCTAAAAAATGCATCCAAACAGGAGAATGTGTTCACCTGACAACTACAACCTGATAACATTCTGTGCCATTTTGGCCCCTGGAGAAGGGGAATCAATAGTGTTCGTTCGCACAGTCATTTAGAATGGCACTTCAGTGTAAATAATGCATTGAAAATTAAATGCTGCTTTTCTAGACTGCTGGCAATATGGCGATATATTAGCTGCAGATTGCTTTGATGATAACTGAAGCACAATAACATGCAGGACAGATTTGCATGGTTTGGATGAAAGTATAAAGTGAAAGGACAGAAGTCTGTTACTGACAGTGAAATCAATCCGGGAAAGGAGGAGGAGGGGAAGGGTTTCCTGTAAGGATTTCTTCCTTGATGAGAGGGTTAGTTGAAGATTTCTGAAAAACAAAAAATGTGATCGAGGCCACATATATCAGCAGATGGATGAGTAACTGCAATATTTAAAAAATTATTAATAAATAAAATAAATGATAGACGTACATATATGCCTATCTAAACAAAATGTTGTTTGTCTATGTGTGTGTGTTTGTGTGTGTCTGCACGAGTGTGTGAAGGCATTGGAAAAGCTACTAATATATAATATTGGAGCGAGTAATAGAGGTGGGGATCAATGCAAGTTTACAAAACATTTTAAAACTATCGTGTCAGGGTGAACGCGTAGTTATCTAACAAGAAACGAGTGAGAATGACTGCTGCGTTGCAGACTTCCCCTGAGATGTGTAGTCACAATTTAGTTAGTTGCTGCCACCTTATGGTCAAACTGTGTCATCCCAATTAAATGAAAACAGCTCTTGTGTTTGTGTTTTAGTCCTTGTCACATCTCTCTGACCTCTGCCAGCTGATCCAGGATGTCTGCCAACCTGTTACTCATCATCCTCCTGACCTTTACGCAGGGGTGAGTGACTCTGAGGTCAAAAAAGCACGCGCACTTGTTTGTCTCATTGTTTGTCTCATTTCCTTTTTTCATTTTTTCCTGCTTTTATCAGGATCTGTGCATTCCATAGCAACCACTGGGGTGAATGGAACGACTCCCAGCTTCTGCCAACAATACAAAAGCTCATGAAAGGCTATAACCGCTACCTCAGACCTAATTTCAATGGTATGAAGTTGCTCGAGACATTTTTTTTTAAGCTTTTCTTTTTGTTTTTTGTTTTTTACCTTTCTAAAAGTCATCAGAGCTTCTGTGTCTTTCACTTAAGAGTGGATCAGTTGTACTGTTTCCCATGTGTGTCTCCTGAACAGAGGGCCCAGTGGAAATCGGAATGAGCCTTGATATCGCCAGCATTGATGCCATCTCTGAAATCAATATGGTACACCTTCTATTTTTGTCATCTGCGTGATCAAACGAGGGAGCAGGCGTCTTTATGTGTTTTTTGTATCTTTTCAGGACTACACAGCGACAATCTTCCTCCGTCAGCGCTGGCGTGATGCTAGGCTGATGTTCCCCGGTAATGAGAGCGTGAGCGTGGACGGTCGCCTGGTGTCACTGCTCTGGATCCCTGACACTTTCATCCCAGACTCCAAGCGCTCCTTCCTGCACGATGTCACCGTGGAAAATCGCCTCATACGCATCTTCAGCAACGGAACTGTTCTCTATGCTCTTCGGTACATTTCTTTACCGAAGCTTTGACGCTTGCTGACAGCTGACATTTCACGCTGCTGGTCACAGACAGGAAGAAAACAAATCCAGTCAACCCCACACTGCTCTCACGTTCTATATAAAAAGAAAGGGGAAAAAAATAACTAGGAGTATGACTAAAAAGCAAATGTCATCCCTCATTCATTCATCTTAGGGGTATGGCTCTGCATTCCTGTATGTTCTGCCCTTCAAACACTTAAGCCTTTGGCAGTGAAGATTTGCAGAGTCCCATATGAGTATTAAAAATCAGTCCAGGCTAATCTGTCAGCTCACATTGCCATATAACTTTATGTTGACTAGACAGTTTGACAGATGAAAGAAAGGTCAGCTGTGTACAGTATGTTCAGAATCATCTTCCTTCTTCTTGAGTACCGAAACTGATTGATAGCTGGAGCCATCATCTGATTGTGTGGAGGTGATTGAATGTTGTAGAACTCGAGCAACCTGGCCTCATTTTTGCAATCCGACAACACTGTGCACATAATTCATATGTGAGACACAATGATGATACTCCAGATATAAGTCTTTGATCTCTTGGATGTTCATCAGGGGAGAAGAGTTCTTTATGTTCACTAATAATTAACATCCCCTGTTATAAATCAGCAGAGCTGCAGTCATTTCAGTTGGGTTTTTGAAGCTTGGTAATGAATGCCTGCTTTGAATGCCCAACAGCATCACAGCTACGATCGCCTGCAACATGGATCTGACTAAGTACCCCATGGATAGACAGGTGTGCACCCTTCAGCTGGAGAGCTGTGAGTATTTAACTGTGAGCTCCATTAACCATCAGTCATGTGTGTAGCTGGACATAAATCATCATCATCATCATCACTACTACCATTTTCATCAGCCTCTGTGTAGTGAGTATGAAACTGAAAGACAGCTTTACACCGAGCACTTCACTAGCCAAAGGTTAACTAGTCTTTGTCTTTTCAGGGGGGTATAACCTACAGGATGTGGTGTTCTACTGGACCAGAGGAAATGATTCAGTGAAGGGTTTGGACACACTGCGGCTGGCACAGTATAGTGTGGAGAGCTACTACACATCAGTGTCAGAGGCTGTGTACGAAACAGGTAACATATTTGAGCTCTCTGGATTTCCTTTGCATGTTAGGATTCATCCAATGGCAGCTGCTAGTGGAGCACAAATGCACCACAGGATTGTTTAAATCTGCATTTTTTCCCTCGTTCTTTTTATGTCTCTTTGTGTCTTTTGCAGGAAATTACCCCAAGCTGGTGCTGCATTTTGCACTGCGCAGAAATGTGCTCTTCTTCATCTTGGAGACGTATGTTCCCTCCATTCTGTTGGTGGTTCTGTCCTGGGTCTCTTTCTGGATCAGCCAGTCCTCTGTGCCAGCTAGGACCTGCATTGGTCAGTAGCAGACTTCACTCTTTTAGTCCATGATTTTGGTAACTGTCCATAGAGTGACCATTTCCATATTACAGGCTGCAGGATTTCATGTATTGGTTTTTCTTTGGTCATATGAAGTAGGGATGAGTTTTAGCATCCCACCTACTTGTAGCATAATTATAATAATAATACTTATATTATTAAATAATTGTTCTCAATATAACAACTATGATGTCTAATGTCTGAGGTTTTCTGACTCTAACCTATGAATAAAAAGGATAACTTTGACCTTAGTCACTAAATAACTCACCAAATGATCAGCAGCTGAAGACATCAATTATAGTAAAAGTGTACAAATACATGAATAAATCAGATAAGGGTAGCACGGCATTTACTTTGCTTACACTAATGTTTTGTAAGAGTAGCTAATGGATGATGGGCCTTCACATGTAAATAACTGGACATGACTAACTTGAGCTTGTTATATAATAATATACTACAGTATATTTCTAACTAACTAGGCAGCTCATTCTAACTCTTGACAATACTTTAAAGATCAACTTGAAAGAAAGGCAGACATCATGCAAAGTGAGGTCAGAGGTCAAGTGCGACATGTTTAGATGAAAAATAATGTGATAATTAGAATACCCAATAAGATACCCAATTTTAAGCATCACTTTTGAAGATAAAAGGCATTTTATGAAAGCTTGACCTTGAAGTCAGAGGTCCAAAGTAAGGTCATACAGTGGCTTGCAAAAGTATTCAACGTTTCCACATTTTGTCACATTACAGCCACAAACATGAATCAATTTTATTGGAATTCCACGTGAAAGACCAATACAAAGTGGTGTACACGTGAGAAGTGGAACGAAAATCATACATGATTCCAAACATTTTTCACAAATAAATAACTGAAAAGTGGGGTGTGTGTAATTATTCAGCCCCCTGAGTCAATACTTTGCTTGGGGTGGCTGTAGCTCAGGTGGTAGAGCAGGTCATCTACTGATCGGAAGGTTGGTGGTTTGATCCCTGGCTTCCCCAGTCTGCATGCCAAATATCCTTGGGCAAGATACTAACCCCAAATTGCTCTCCGATGCATCCATCGGAGTATGAATGTGTGTGTGAATGTTACTTAGAAAGCACTTAGAAAAATGTGCTTGTGCGAATGGGTGTGAATGGGTGAATGTACAAGTTGTGTACAGCGCTTTGAGTGCTCAGAAAGAGTAGAAAAGCGCTATATAAGAACCAGTCCATTTACCATTTACTTTGTAAAATCACCGTTTGCTGCAATTACAGCTGCCAGTCTTTTAGGGTATGTCTCTACCAGCTTTGCACATCTAGAGACTGAAATCCTTGCTCATTCTTCTTTGCAAAACAGCTCCAGCTCAGTCAGATTAGATGGACAGCGTTTGTGAACAGCAGTTTTCAGATCTTGCCACAGATTCTCGATTGGATTTAGATCTGGACTTTGACTGGGCCATTCTAACACATGGATATTTTTTGTTTTAAACCATTCCATTGTTGCCCTGGCTTTATGTTTAGGGTCGTTGTCCTGCTGGAAGGTGAACCTCCGCCCCAGTCTCAAGTCTTTTGCAGACTCCAAGAGGTTTTCTTCCAAGATTGCCCTGTATTTGGCTCCATCCATCTTCCCATCAACTCTGACCAGCTTCCCTCTCCCTGCTGAAGAGAAGCACCCCCAGAGCATGATGCTGCCACCACCATATTTGACAGTGGGGATGGTGTGTTCAGAGTGATGTGAAGTGTTAGTTTTCCGCCGCACATAGCATTTTGGCCAAAAAGTTCCATTTTGGTCTCATCTGACCAGAGCAGCTTCTTCCACATGTTTGCTGTGTCCCCCACATGGCTTGTGGCAAACTGCAAACGGGACTTCTTGTGGTTTTCTGTTAACAATGGCTTTCTTCTTGCCACTCTTCCATGAAGGCCAACTTTGTGCAGTGCACGACTAATAGTTGTCCTATGGACAGATTCCCCCACCTGAGCTGTAGATCTCTGCAGCTCGTCCAGAGTCACCATGGGCCTCTTGGCTGCATTTCTGATCAGCGCTCTCCTTGTTTGGCCTGTGAGTTTAGGTGGACGGCCTTGGTAGGTTTACAGTTGTGCCACACTCCTTCCATTTCTCAATGATCGCTTGAACAGTGCTCCGTGGGATGTTCAAGGCTTGGGAAATCTTTTTGTAGCCTAAGCCTGCTTTAAATTTCTCAATAACTTTATCCCTGACCTGTCTGGTGTTTTCTTTGGACTTCATGGTGTTGTTGCTCCCAATATTCTCTTAGACAACCTCTGAGGCCGTCACAGAGCAGCTGTATTTGTACTGACATTAGATTACACACAGGTGCACTCTATTTAGTCATTAGCACTCATCAGACAATGTCTATGGGCAACTGACTGCACTCAGACCAAAGGGGGCTGAATAATTAAGCACACCCCACTTTGCAGTTATTGATTTGTGAAAAATGTTTGGAATCATGTATGATTTTCGTTCCACTTCTCACGTGTGCACCACTTTGTATTGGTCTTTCACGTGGAATTCCAATAAAATTGATTCATGTTTGTTGCTGTAATGTGACAAAATGTGGGAAAGTTCAAGGGGGCCGAATACTTTTGCAAGCCACTGTATTTGAAATCTCCATATGTGATTCACTATATGTTGTCAATACAAGAAATAAGAAAGATGGTTTTAAATAACTCTATATAGCATTACACTGATATGTTAACAATACACACCACACTTGTAAGATTCATAGTTATAGGGCTTTTTTGTCCATTTTTGACCAATAAATTATTGTGTTGACCTTGGAAACTTTAAGGCAAATATTTAATTGTTTGTTAACATGACCCCACTCAAGCAAATGTGTTTACAGACAGAAAAAAATCACACGCACACCCAAAAACATGACCTCCTTGGTGATGGTAGATACAGAAATACATCACTGATTAAGATTTCACTGAAAAAAACATCAAGTTTTCTGTTTCCACATGCTCACTAAGATTTCTATTGTTTGTTTTCAATACAAATCCCCATACACTGAGTATTTTCTAAGATCTGGATCCTTTAGTCTCACATCTACTGAAGCAGTGATGTTGTTTGCTTGAAGTTGCTTGAAGAAAATAATAAACCGAGAGAATGCATAAACAAAAAAAAGCCCCTGAAAGAAGAGCAAGAGTAGTGTGGAATGGACAAACTAAATATTTGTTTGCTTGATTTAATTGCTGGAACATGCTGGAAATAAAGAAAAAAATCCCAATCCTCTGATCTGTCTGCAGGAGTGACAACCGTGCTGACGATGACAACTCTGATGATGGGTGCCCGCACTTCCCTGCCCAATGCCAACTGTTTTATAAAGGCCATAGATGTTTATTTGGGCATCTGTTTCACCTTCATTTTTGGTGCACTGTTGGAGTATGCCTGCGCTCATTTTTACACCATGCAGCACCAGACCATTGAGGATTTATATCGGGTGAGACACATAACCATGATACAGATAAAAATGGAAAGATTTTCTGTTACTGTAAACATCAATCCATCGGTTTATCTGCCCATGTAACAGGACCTTCTGAGGGAGCTCAGCGAGTCTAATGGAAATGGCTCTATCCCCATCGTCAGCTCCAGCCAACCAAATCAGTCCGTGGAGATCGGCTCCACCGCAGAGGACTCCACGGAGCAGTCAGCGAACAGCGACACCAAGAACCATACAGGAACAAAAGAGAAGGCGCCAAATCAGGGCTGCGGCTTGTCGTCAGTGAGAGACGCATCACGTAAGGCGGCATCTGTCTTCATTGTGGAAAATCCACACAACATTGATCGCTATGCCCGCACAGTTTTCCCCACAGCATTCCTCTTTGTCAATATCCTGTACTGGCTTTATTATCTCTTTCTGTAAGTGCTCATTCCAAGCCGTGGAAAGCTTAATTTCACCAACCTGAAGCTGCTCTACCTCCTCATTTAAGATCCAACACCAGTCACCATGGTCTGAATACGAACGGACCTGACACAGCTTATTTATTGGATGGCGAAAAATCAATTGGTCCGGACTACGCTCTGCAACAAAGGCCGTTATTGATTGTGTGCAAAGAGTTGGCTCCCAGCACATCAGCATGTAAGAGTGGTAATGCAAAGCCTGTATTGTCTACTGACCAATCCATAGATCAAATGAGGAAGAG
Organism: Neolamprologus brichardi; assembly: GCF_056152115.1. Classification (NCBI taxonomy): domain Eukaryota; kingdom Metazoa; phylum Chordata; class Actinopteri; order Cichliformes; family Cichlidae; genus Neolamprologus; species Neolamprologus brichardi. The sequence continues at coordinate 21,227,383 of NC_142105.1, forward strand.
TTTAGAATGAATAGGATGCTGAACAGCACCACACAGTTGGTTGCTATGCATTGTTTGCATGAGACCATATACTGTATGATTATGTTTCGCCGTACAATGTGAAATTAAAAGACTACATCAGTGACTGGAATGTGTCGGTGCATTTATATGAGAAGGAAATTCAGTCTGTGCTTAGTAACAAGTTAATTAAACAGGAATTGTTTGGGAAAATAAGACACACATTTATTATTCCCTCTCGGGTACGAGAACAGTAAAGTGCAACAGGCGACCACAGGTTTGGTAAGGAAGGTGTTAAAATGACATTTGATGATTTCATTAAAAGGAAAAGACAGATTTCTATCACTGATAGCACCACTTTGTTAGTAACTCAATGATCTGTAATGTAAGTATTCAGCTGTATTTAAATGTGTGCCAAAGAGGTTGATCAGGACAAGCATGGATTTACTCCTCTATGGCACGTACCCGAATACTGACTTCAGGTAGAAAAATGCACAAAAAGTTTTAGGCACTTAAAAGGAGTAGCAACATTAGGGATATGAGCCACTGCGGAGTCATTAAAAAAACATCAAGAAATAGAGAGACTGCTGCAGCAGATGGCATTATCTGAAGATTAGAGAGTCACTATGGGATTACTTGATGCAACTCAGAGAGCCTGAACCCCCAGAGGAACATACATGCCAATTACCTTGGAAAAGTGTGCCTAAAGCTTTTGCACACTTATGATGAGAAATGAAACATTGTACAGTATTTTAAGTACAAACACATATAGAACAGTAGTTGGCGCTCATTATGTACAGGCAAAACAAAAAAGATTATATCACCTAAAAGGCACATCATGGCTTAAACTGTCTTTCATTCTCAAAGCTTCCAATACGTCACATTGCTTTGGTCTTCTTTTTTCCCCTCACGACACCATTTAAACATTTCTGGCTCTTTTCCACACTACATTTTATTCATTTGTAGTGCTTTCCATACTTTTATGTTGCCTTTCTCTGCTGAACTTACCCTTCTTGATTTTTTTTTTTCCTTTTCCAAAATTTTAAACTGCACCTTTCCAGAAAGTGAAAATACTTGGCTACAGACCGTAAGCAGTCATTGGAAATATTCAGTAAGCTGTACCACCACCTAGTGGCTGATTTCTTTCATTACTGTTTATGCAGTTTCTCAGCAGTCCAAAAAGGAAACAAGTCTTGACTTTCATTTATAAATGGCAAATTTTAGGCAAAGTGTCCAAAGTCTCTTCCAGATATGCATTATTTCCCTCGTCCTCCTAGGTTCCTTTCTTTGACTCCCATTCCTAGAGAAAGAAAATCAGATTATTTTTTTTAATGATGTGAAAATTTCAATTAATTTCACAGGAAACACAAAAGTGTACTTATATCATTAAATAGTTGTTCACAGTAATCTAACAGAATGAAAACCTAAGGCTTTTTGGGAAAAAAATGAAATGAAAAACAAGGTCATGGTGCACTAAATTGTATTCACTCGTCTGCCTTCACACACATATGAACTTGAGTGACTTCTCATTCTGAAGCCATTAATATGACATTGGCCCACCCACTGATGCTATAACAGCTTCAATGTTTCTAGGAAGACTTTCCAAAAGGTTTAGAAATGTGTTTATGGGAATTTTTGCCCATTCTTTCAGAGGCAGACACTGATGTTGGACGAGAAGTCCTCTGAGTCTCCGCCGAATTTATCCCAAAGGTGTTGTGTTGGGTTGAGGTCAGGACTCTGTCTTTATGGTCCTTACTTTGTGCACTGGTGCACAGTTATGTTGTAACAGGAAGCAGTCTACAGTCCAGTGGCAAAATGCTTCACACCACTGCGTCTGACACTTTGCATCGAGCTTGGTGATGTAAGGCTTGGATGGAGCCGTTTCCATGACACTCTCCACACTATTCTTGAGCTAATCTGAAGGCCACATCACATTTGGAGGTCTGTAGCAGGAAGCTGACAAGCTCTGTGCACTACGTGATCTTACGTGGCCTACCACTTCATGGCTGAGTTGCTGTTGTTTCTAATCACTTCCACTTTGTTATAAAACCACTAACAGCGGACTGTGGAATATTTAGTAGTGAGGAAATTTCACGACTGGGCTTTTTTCATAGGTCCTGAGCTCCTGAGAGCGACCCATTCTTTCACAAATGTTTTTAGAAGCATAAATAGGTGCTTGATTTAATACACCTGTGGCCATGAAAGTCAATGGAACAATATGGTGTATTTGTAATGCTTAAATTTTGCAATACACATTTTTTTTTATTGCTGCTACCTCGTAGACTGCCTCACATTTCATTAACACACAGAGCCACTAATATCTACATTGAGTGCACTATCATATGATGACTATCTATTTATGTGCAAACTGTGAAAAACCCATTAGATGATGGTACATGCCGCGGTGACTCTATTAACTCCCTGAGGAGACTGAAAAGAAAACATGACAATACACGACAAGCTGAGCAACTGAACTGCGTGCAGCAGAACGGATGAATTTCATCACTATTACCTTTGCTTTCTGCATGACAGTTCCAGTACAAGAAGCGTAAACAGACGGTGGCCTCCTACGCAGCTCTGCGGCACAATTTACTGGTAAAGAATCACTGTAGATATTCTGGATCTTCTTGCTAGAAGCCTGGACAATATAGAAAAAGTATAGAAGTATATAAAAATCTTTGTATGCAGAGGGCCTATCTTTCTACATTAAGCATAAGCGGTACCTGAACAGGAGGTTTAGCCTCTGCTGATGCCCCCAGGGTTCCTCCTGCCAGGCTCTTATTGAGGTTTTCTTTGACCTGAGTCAGTCGAAGTTCCAGGTCCACCCTCTCTGCCTCTTTAGCTCGACAGGCCTCCTCCAACTGAGCCACACGCTTGTTCAGGAAGGACTTCCTCTTATCTGCCACACAGATTCACAGAAATAGATCAAAACAATAAGATACGCATTTGTACGTTCATATCCTCCTTTGCATTATATTTAAGTCTTAAAATTCCGTTTTTCAAAATAAAGCACTTACTCAAGTTCTAAATTTATTGATTTTACAATAAATCAATCTCAAGAGAAAAAAAAATTGTTTATTTTGTTTTTTGTTTTTTTTTATTTAGCGATGATATTTATTAGACCACCTGTTAAAAAAAAGCAAGAAAACAAAAATATTTGAGAAATTTGCCCAAAACTTGTTTAAGACTAAAAAAAGGAGAAAAAGTTGTATCATTATTTAAGACGCAAATAGCAAACTGAATTCACATTTTTAAAGCCACCGGACTTCTGTATTTGGAAATTAACCAAGTATAACATTCAACCACTAAAACACATTTTTAGTATAAACTTATTTTTAATAATAATGTGCTATCACTTTTTGTTTTTACTTTATTTTGTAAAACAGTATAGTCGAATATTACTGGATAACAACAATAATTATATTTTTGCATTAAAAGTACAATTTCAAGTAAAAGACTTACACATACTGCTCAACTAGCCTGAAACAAGTTATTAACATTAAAAAAATATTTCAACAACTGCAGCATAAACCTCACAATGCAGGATGCTATTATAATTTTTTTAAGCACTGTATAAAAAAATAGAATCTAATTATGAATACTACTTAGATGTTTTTAAAGAAAACATTTTGCTTCATTAAAATGTGTTGATGACTTTTTTAAGGCACTTTTTAATCTAAAATGTAATAGGCTTCATACAGTTGTGACTGTGGCACAGTTATGATTGTTTCCTCTGCTTCTGCTGGAAGCACGCCATACAGTACTAGAGGAAATTAGGTAATTAGACATAGCAGACATTTTTTTCATAAGCATGTTGTTTCATGTAATAATTTTAATACCAATGCTGTATGGGAAACTTCTGCTCTTTCATGGCCTTATAATAAAGGAGGTCACAATGCAGGGTCATATAAAGAGCCGTGATGCATTATGATGTAAAGAACGTCTGGCAAATTTGCACAAACACACCAATGAATCCTGCAAAAATAAGACTAAAATCCTCCCGTGTTTTTTTTTTTTTTGTGCCTTGTAACTATGTCTTCATACATTAGTTAATCATCGAGAGGGTACATGCATGTTTTAGTTGTGTTTTTCATTTTGGGACTGCTTCAACAATAAAGAGCAACCATTCATGCGGGATCTGCTCCCTGTCTGACTTTATATCTTCTTACCTGCAGCTGTCTTCAGCTCTTCTTTCAGCTCTCTCTTCTGCTGTCGGAGGGTTACTAGTGCATTACGTATGCCATCTCGCTCTTTCTCCAGCTCCTCTTTTTCTCGGAGGTAGCGTTTGGCATCTTCTTCTGCTCGCGTTTTCCCATACCTTCCGTACTGGCTGGTATCTGGATGAGAGCAAAGGTTAAAGGTCAGATGTACAGGGGTTATGGGAATAAGACAAAACCCTCTCACGGCAGCCTGTCTGCATAATTAATGCTATGCTCTCCGTGGGAGCTGCCTGTAAGTGTCACATGGATGTAGAGCGTGGTCGTTTTTTACAACAGGCCAGAGAGAGACAGTGTTCATTTTTCTAGAAATTGTGTGGCTTCAATATTAGAGAACATTAAGTTTTACTGTCTCATAATATTTTTGTGTTCATGTCCCATTTATGTTTCAGAGGATGTTTGATTTTTTTTTCTTTCTTTAAGCATCAGACATTAAACTTACTATCTTACCATGCTCCACTCACCCCAAAGCAAACCCTAACCTATAATGGCCATAATACAGCGTTGTAAATTCAAGGAAACCCGGTGATATGGTTGCAGGAATTAGAGATAAACACACACACTCCTGCGGGGTAAGAGGTCAGAGGGTGAGGCAGCAGATCTAATGCGAGTGTCCAATAAATCTCAGGTTACATCCTGCAGCTCTCAGCCCTTGGAAAGCGCGGCTTCTTTGATGTGCCAGAAGGTGACAGCGAAGACCACAGCGGAGACGCGGCAAGAAGAGGAACCCTCGCTGATATCACTTTTCTGTAACTCAGACGCTCATCTCCTTCACTTGTGCAGCAGAGAGCAAATGACAAAAGGGAGCAAATGGGAGAGGCCAGAGCAGAGGGAATGGAATACGGGCGGAAAGTGAGAAGATGATTGAGTAAAGAGAAGAAAAGAAGAAATACTGAGCCAGATGACTGCTCAAATTTTATGACTGCCAGTGCTCAAGCCCACAACTCGAAGGAGTGTAAGCTATATGAGCTCAAGAGCACTGGAATCTATGACTTAGTGAAATATTGATGTATTAAGAAGAATTATTTCTCCCCCCCCACCACAGTATTTTGAGCTGTTTTTATGGGTTTTTTTAATCACACAGATGTAAATCAAGGATCAGTATAAAATAGAAAAAATACTTAATATAACAACAAAGTATATTAATAAACTCAGCCTGTAAGTTAATAAATGTGGAGTCAGCTCCTTTCAAAGTAGTTGGAAAAAGACACCAGCACTGCTCATAAGGCTGCACACTGAACAATAAATGGCAATGTTTCAAAGTTGTAAAGCAATATTTTAAGTTTCATACTGACAGAACAATAAAAAAAAAGAGAATTGCCTTAAAAATGGTTTAAAACAAGTGGTTTACCACAAATGTAACAAGTCAGGAGACAATTTAGTCACACTCCGAAGAGGGGCGTTTAAAGATGTCTTCCTTTTTATTTAGGAAGCATTGAATTAAAAGCTAAGTATGTATATAAAATAGAGGATTTTTTGCTGCTTTTTGGAAAATCCTAGAATTGATTTCACAAGGTTAGACTCAGCACCACTTGATGAACTGCAAGTCACACTGGAAAACAAACTGAGCACACTTACGTGAGCCTATTCGCTTCAGGGAGACTAATGGCTTGGTTCTGTCAGAGTCGCTGCTTGAGAAACTTGAGCGCCGTTTCCCTGTATTCCCAGACTGCTGCCTGCGGTTCTCTCCTGACTGGGTGGAGCAGAGAGAGGGCGGGGGGAGTGACAGATGTGGGAAGAGTGAGGGCAGATCAAGAAAAGTGAAATTTGTTTATCAGGCTATGCAGTGAACGTGTCTCGGGATTTACTGATTTCAGACTGCTGTGGTGTGCATTTGTGGGTTTTTGGTTGTAGGTGGTGAGAGGCATGTGTTTAAAGTGCATGTTAATGGGGTTAAGAAAGGAGTTTACAGGCTGTGAAACTGCTATGACCTCTTGCCTTCCTGTCACCAGTCAGAGCACTTTATCTTTTTTTTCCCTAATGCGGACACCCTGATCTTTCTCTGGTAAGAAAAATGGCATCATTGATAGGCGTGCAGGAGAGCACTGTCTATTTATTTGGGTGACTGATGGGATGTCAGACAGCGAAAACCCAAACAGCTGCATGCCCATACATCTTCTGATCTGGTCACATCAAAGTTAACGCGTGATTTCTGAGCGTGAGTGTCCTGCTTACCTGCAGATCCTCGTTAGGTACCTCGTCGTATGTTCTAGAATCTGTGGAGGTGCTGCTGGAGGAGGTAGCCCACCTAGTTTGAGAGAAAACAGACAAAGTAAACGTACATAAAAATGATGTAAGCAAAAACATCGCTGCTTTGGTTGATGGCCTAGCTTTGAACTTGTCCATGGAGCCTGACCCCCTTCCGCTTCATCTCACTCACAGGAAGGAATGCCGCGCAGCATCACGGATGTTAGCAATGGTTTCCACATCTACATAGTCGTAATGCAGTGATTCTGGGTCTGTCGCAGAGCCCATTTCTGCCAGGAGGAGACCGAGCCACCGTCCAAGCTCCTCTGAGCTGCTTGCCTGACAATTTAAAAGAAAGGCATTGGATAAATAAATAAATAATCAAGTTTAATATTCAATCTACTTAAAGACTGTGGTGATGTACACTGACTCTTGATGAGACCATAATATGCGTAATATATTTTTAATAGAAAAGTTGCTGTGTTTACTGTTAACTTTTAAGTTCCCCGAAAATTGAAAGTTAAAAAAAAAACAACTCTGAGAATTTTGGAAATGACGACGCAGACACCAGCTTTCCAGACTGGCTCTTATCTGTTACTACATGTCTGCCAGATTCGTTATGCCCCTGTTACCTGACCTTAAAGGAAGAAAATAGACATCAGTCTTGTTAGACAGTCTGCTGCCTTCATGAGCAGGCATGCCAGGCGTACGTGAATGGTCGTGTGATATGCACGTTAGTATGGATTCAGATTATTTCTGAAGCGTTTGTACAGATCGTGATTGTTTTTGCTTTGCAGGTATTAGAGTGGATGTGAGAAACATCTGGCTCATTAGCTGATAATTGCTTCACAGTCTGTTTATCTGAGCTCTTTTTTACTAAAACAGCTGCCCAGTGATGAACGAGTCGAGCTGACGAGAGTGATGAGATTGAATCAAAACATTAACTCGACAATAAGCCTACCACCTCTGTTGGGCAGATGGAGACTGTTGAGCTGGTTAAAAATATCTCCCTGCTTATGTTCTTATGAAAGATGACTCTTTTCAATTCTCACAGATATATCGTGCAGCTTTGAAATAATCAAACAAGAAGCACACCTCCAGGGCAGCCACTTCTGTGCTGTCCCGTAAGACACGGAAGGCAAAGGGGTGCTTGGGTCCGAGTCCCGGAACCACCTCGCAGCCGTGGAGAGGAAGCGAAGGGAGAGACATCCGAGGATCTCCTTTGTCGTGGTAGAAGTGCAGGGCACCTCTGCACACGCAGCACCACTGCTCCCGCCACACCTGATTCACCAGCACTGACAAATGGCCTGCATCGTGAGGAGAAAAGGAAGAGTTACGCATTCCGCAAACTTGGACTCCTGAAGCACGACATTGAAGCGGGCTCTGACCTTGCCGAGGATCGCTGTATGTCCGTGGGTCACTTGTCCGAGTGGACTTCTTCTTTGAGAAGCTGATGATGCGTGTAATCTTACGCCCCGCAGCAAAAGGACCCCGTTTCACCTTACCTTAAATAAAAAAATTAAAAAGAGTTCAAAATCAGATGGATTTATCTGTGTCGTTTGGGAACTGTATTCCCAATCTGTTTTATTTTATCAACATGTTTCAACAGAATCCTTCCAATCTCATATGGCATAAATGCAGCAATATGGAAGAGTCACACAAATTACATCCAAGCAACCTCTAATTGGAACAGCTGCAATGCTTTAAGACTGCGTGCATCTCTGCCTTACCATTCTCTCTGCAGTTCTCTCCAGCTGACACGCCCACACTGTCTGAATCCGATGTGTTCCTCTCCGCAGACAACCTCTGCAGAAGCAAACACGCCAACACAAGGTTAGATTTTATCACAGCCTAAGGTTTCATTCTAAGCTAAGCTGGTCTACACTTGCCTTTGACTAATAAAGAGCTAAATAACTATACTTTAAAGGCATTTCTTCTCATACATATCATCCTTCTTAGACGTCTTGCTGTTTCCTAAATACAAACACATGGCATAATTAAACAAATAGTCTCCTTCCAGCTCTATATGGGCTCCCCTTGTTTTAGTATTTGTTTTTGTATGAGAGCCTGTTGCAGATTGTGATCTAATAAACTCCTAAAGAGGATGTGCCTCTTCCGACACTGGCTCACCACCACCTCCGTCAACGAAGTCTTAACTCCTAATTACCCTGCTTATCTCCTCTTTGTTCTGCGAGCCAAACACAGGTATCTGTGTCGAGCCAAACAATTGTTTAGGAAAATTGATGCTGACAGCACAATTGCTGCTTGCTGCTGAGCATTCCTCGCCTCAGCTGTAAGGAAGAATTACGGACTTCGGGGATATAACAGAAAAAACCCCCACAAGGATACACTCACATAAACATCCTCTCTCTCACGCTTACCTTATCAAGTTCACATTTTCTGAGAATGACAGGAGATGCCGATTCCTCGGGCGCTGCGCTCTGACTGCTCACCTCTCTGACAACCTGCGGGAAAGTTTGCACTTATCACTCTGGACTGGATGCTAAACCCCCCACTCCTGCTGACGAACCAGTGATGATTGGCAGCTATACCAGAGGAAAACGCATGACTCCTGCATAAAATTGCAGCATGCTAAAATTACCGTAAGCCACGTGTGGGCCTGCTCTTTGCTCTGTACCGCAAGCACCAGCGCGTCTCCATTGGGTAAGGTAAAGCGAAGCTCGTGATGCTTTCTCTTGGTGTCTTTGGGGACGTAGACTACAGTGCATTGGGGCAGCAGCAGGTCCACGTAGGGGGACATGTCTTTGGAACTCTTATAACACTGCACAAAGAACAACATGTGGTACACGTGAGGAAAAAAAAAAGGAAAGATACACAAGTAAAGAACATCCTTTAAGGAAGATGAGAAAGTGCAGCATCTCACTTGTAGCCTGTTGTCCCGTATGACAGTGAGCTGCTTGGCCCACTGCCCAAAGCGTTTTTTACGCAGCAGGAAGGCACAAATGCGACAGTCCCTGGCAGGAGGCATGGAGCTCTCATCGGAGGGCCACTGATGAGTAAGCCGGACGCTCGGGCTCCTCTCTTCCTCGTCTTCCTCGTAGGACTCGTAAGAACTGCTCAAAGCATCAGAATCATTGTCTGTTGAAGCAATGAGAAAGACAGAGAGAGGGAAAATGTAAGCTTTATTTGTTGGAAAAACGCGGTATTTATCCGGCGATCCTGGAAACGCGTGGGTGTTCTCACAGGAGTTTTTGCGACGTAAGTTTGAGCAGGTAGTGGGGTATTGGTTTTCTGTATCTTCATAGCCATCTTCTATAGAGTTAGGAGGGCTGGACCTTACTGGAAAGGGAAGGAAAAAATGCATTTTACCTTTTGTTGCGCTAATTATCTGTGGTACATCCTGCTATATGATTGTGTTCATATCAATTATATCCTGTGCATGGAAAGAACACTAGAACACTAAAGTCACTGAGTTCAACTGAGGTGGGAACATGCTGACCTCTTGTTATTATATACTCAGGCATCTTGCCAGGGCTCAGGGGCACTGCCTCTTCGTAGTACTCCTCCGGAGGTGGGGTTGTGGGCAGCGGGGGTGGCGAGTCAGCTGAGTGTGGGGCGGCACAGCTCTGCTAAGGCAGACACATAAATATAAACAAAGCTCTCAAAGTTCCTCCCCCAAAAAAGCCAAAAGAGCTACATAATCAAAGAGACACACAGAATAACACTGTAAAAAAATTCCATAAATTAGACGCATGGGCTCTGGGCGGATCCCCAAGTCTTCACTCGTCCAGCAGTTTACAGAGCAATGAGCATGTCGAGCAAAGGGAAAACCCCACAATACGGAACACAGTCTCTGGTTTTCATCGCCTCTTTTGGATTTGCAATTTGCAAAGTGCAACTGGGGCAGCGAGTGCTGAAAAGACTGATATTAAACAGCTTACAGCCCACACACGGAATCCTTTCACCTTCAGGACTTTAAGTTCTCATATTTTCTCATGTTTTTCACTTGCCTTTTTCAAAGTTTCAGTTTGTGCATTCTTGTTTTCTTTCACATCATCAGAAACATCCTTTAGGTCTCCAAGCTCACAATCTTAAAAAAAAGAAAGAGACATTCATTTATTCTCATTATGTTAAGGGCAGGGAATTTGCATACGTGGCTTTCATTTGATCTCACTATGGTGGAGCTCACCAAATGTCTCAAAGAGAGACTCTACAAAGCTCGTGCCATTTCTGTACACTGATGAGTTCATGTAGATGTAGTCTGTTCCTGACACTAGAGGGGAGGAAGAAGAAAACACAGGCAGCAGTAAGTTAAAAAAAAAAAAACAGCATTAAAAAAAAAACCTTATATGTGCAATCATTCAGAACTTAGTGTAAAAATGAATTTCCTTCCTCTCTGTTACCTGATGGCTCTATCTGCTGCAGGAGGTTCCGCACTGAGGTCTTCTTCTCCTGGGTAGTGGAGCTGAGGTTCTCCTGGTCCAGCATCTTCAGCAGCACGCCCAGCTCACTCACCAACACCTCCATTGCTGCACAGAGAGGAGGGCAAATGGTCAAAGGGGTGTGTGAGTGTGTGTGCGAGCGTTTGTGTATAATTAGAGAGGGCAAAGGTCAGACTAGCAAGTCTAAACAAATCCCTGGTGTATGTCCAACAGGCTCTTTCTGCTTTGCTTTCCCCTCGTCCTTCTTTCAATTTGTGTCACTCTGCTTCACAGTTTGTCAGTATCCATCAGCCATCTCATCACTGAGTCTCCTTTCTATCTCCCTCTGTCTATCCAGACTAAACAATGCCAAGAGGCTTCAGTCACAGGAAACACGTCTGCTAATTGCTCATTAACCCTGTAAATATGTGAATTTGGAACGACGACCAAAGATAACAGCAAATGAACTTCCTGAAAAAAGCTCTAAAATTCTGCGGATTCACAAACTCAAATTTGAATCAAGATTTAAGTGACAGAAAAACTAGATTTTGGTCCCCCTGGCCCTCTAAAAGGACAAACAGATACAGGCATTGGTTCAATATGGAGCATCGGACTCTAACAGGAATAACTTAAGGAGCACTTTAGAGAGCTTAGAAATGAGAAAGCTAGAACTTCATTCACAAGGACCCGATCTTTATCCTGCAGTTGCGAAACTGAAATGCCGAACTTAGAAAAACACAAGCTGCCTTAAACAGGCTTTCACAGGGCTCTCTGGGTCCTCTGGACCCAAGATTGTAGGAACAGATATATCGCATACATCATATGTTGATCTGAGAGGTAGGACAGGTCCACTCCCTGTTTCTCAGAGCAAAACCCAAATAAACTAGCTCACTCCCCCCAGCTGCTGCAAGCCCGAGAAAAGATTTGCAACCTGCTGCAAGCCAGTGCCACCAAGTAACGCTTTTTGTTTCTTCCAGCTTCCCGAGGTGTTTCCATTAGCTCGTTTGTAACCACTGTCTGTATTCTAGCACCCAGTTTATTACCTCTGTAATCCTAAAATCCACAGTAAAAAACAAAACAAAACCTAACAAATGGCTGAGTCACTGCTGGCATTCTTGTCTGCCTCCCCCTACTTCCCATTCTCCTCCATCTCTTATTCTCTCCCCTCCCTCCTACCCAATTTTCACAGTCCAGGCCCCTTGGACCTAGTGAACCGTGCGTCTTACTCGGGTCAGCCGCGGGACAGCCGCTGAGCCAGAAAACTCTTTGTACAGAGTGCGCTCATATGGCAGCAAGACCTGTTGCGCTAAGCACACACACAAACACAGGCAGAAACAGACACATACACTCATGCACACAAGCCCAAAACGCACAGGTAGGCTCATGTGTTGTGCATTTAGCGAGGTGTGTCAAATCTTAACTTTTGTCTGCTTATCTAGAAAATGCACTCGAACCACCATCGTGTGCAGGATTTTGTACACAGGCCTAAAAAGCACATTAATAAGTTGAGGCAGAATGTTGGCTGTCTCAACGTATGACCCCAACACAGTGAACTTGCATGTAATCACCTCTGACAAGCAGAAAATAAATAAGCTGGAGAAAATATCTATTGTTTGTCAGTGATGTATGTCCTACATTTCAGGGTGCTCCCACTCCTTAAAGACAGACATACTTTTCTTAGGTGGGTCTTCCTATGGGTTTTAACAATGCCCAGCCAAGGCTACAGTCAAAAGCAACAACAGCTACAGTAGGTGTATGTTTGCCTGTGCCTGTTTAACCACTTTGACTCCTGTACCAGCCTGGTTTCCTTCCATTGTAATAATAGCCCGCTCCCACTCTGAGGAACGGGCATGAGGATTTAATCCATGCTGTGAGCTGGAATGTGTCCTCATTAACATCTGATTCATGCAGGGAAATGAGGAAGTGGAAGGACAGGAAACTCATGAGAGTGGGATGTGTGGGCCTGGTGAACGCTGTCACTCTGCCAGAGGTTCCAGCTGTTTAGATTCTGGCTCTAGCGTAGCACTGGGCTTCCCCTAACCTAAGTGTAAGACAAAACCGTATCCACAGCATGACTCATTCTCTGCAGAGAGAAGTTGAAATTTACACCAGTCAGCACTAAATCAAGTATATTACATATAATATAACAGAGAAATTGAGGCGATGCTTTCAAAGGATTTGGCGTGAAGTAGGTCGCCTCACTCCTTAAAAACAGTTTCACAATTTTACTCCTTAAAAATCAGATTACCCAATTTCACGTTTACAGCGCAAGGGCGAGCGAGAAGGAATTACTTCCTCATTTTTGCCACTTGCGGCACGTGAGACCACCCTCAAGTCGTCCATCGTTCCTTTATAATTAACAACACACCATGCACGAGTGTCGTCACACGTCTAAAGCGGCGAGTCATCTTTTGCATTTATGCTGCAACTGCTCGTGCGTGCGTTTGAGTGCGATACGTAACCGATGTCTTCTAACTAATTAGGCAAAAGCTCCCGTAATGTTACAGTGATAGATGAAAATGTGGTTCAGTATAGTGAAAGCAATGTATGTGTCTCCATAGAAGGTCAAAGGATAACTTTATTCTAAGCTTTGTCTACTTTCAGCTTTAAAAAAAAAAGACATCATAAAGTAGAAGACTTAAGACACCAGAGAAAAAAGATTGTGCAGGTCTGCAAAGTCAGTGAAAGCTTAGAACGCACTTGGTTTCCTCACACTTGCTTAACAATTGCTGTTAAACACCAGACACATTCCTCGCCTTGTTCATAGTGCAAGACTCTGCATTGTGTGTGTGTGTGTGTGTGTGTGTGCAAACCTTTGTTAAGTGGAGAGGGTAGTTTGTTTAACACTGCAGACTCAGGCCTTTAAAAGGAGCTTACATTTGTAGACTTTCTGTGCCAACTCTGTACGGTTGAATGATGGGTGAATAATTTCAGTGAGTCTAGCACCTGTGCTAACATGCCCAACAACGTCTAAATTAAAGAATAATCTGACCTCATACGATTGCACCATTTCTCTCAACCCCCGCTCCCTCCAAGTCCCATAGACTTCCCTCATGCTGAGCTGACTTCTTTTCTTGCCATGCAACCAACCCACCCGCCCACCCACACACACACACACACACACACACACACACACACACACACACACACACACACACACACACACACACACACACACACACACACACACACAAACTTAATATAACAGTATGTCGAAAGTGACAGGATTCAGTCAGCAGCAGCTTTGTTTCACAACATCACTGTAAGCAGACATTCCAACTTATCCAACAAGAATTTGCAGCCCACAAAGAGTCTTCAGAGGCTTCAGAAATTACAATGTTTCACTAACAACTCTGGCAAACACAGCTTTCTCAACAATTCAACATTTCTGCCTTTCTCTGTGTTTCAGTGAGCTGGCATGGCCCTCAAGGCATGAAGTAAACATCACCTGATTCCTACTGTGTTCGGATTGAAGACACGACACCTTTAGCGTCTTTACATCCCCGCAGCTAACACACCCCTCTTTCCCTCGGCATGCCCAAATCCTGTAGCATCAGATGCTTTAATATACCAACATTTATAAAATATCTGTTTTTTTGTTGTTTTCTTTTCAAAACACCTACCTTCACGGGCAGTGGATGACAGTCCCACCATTCTCTAATTGGCTCATTCATACACAAAAGAGAGACTCCAGACTCAAAGACACCCTTTGTGCTCTGTCCTGTGAAGTCTGTAGCGGAGGTGAGCTACCATCTGCTGAATTCACACTCCCTTTACCTCTCCCTTCCTCCATCTGATCTGTTATCTCTCTGCACCTCCCTCTCCGTCTACCCTCCTCTCGTTCCTTTTTTTTTTGAGTGGGGGGGGGGGGGGGGGGGGGGGGGGGGCAGGGTATAGGGTGGTGCTCTGCGTGTGTGCGCATGTGTTTGATCCCCCTTCTTCCACTGTAATCCTAGGGATCGTATAGCACCTGGGAAAGGCTTGCTGTGTAAACACACACACTAATAGCTAACTCACATTCTTTATTCTTTTGCATTCTTTCCCTCTCTCTTTACATTATTAACTTTTAACTAGTGGCTACAAACTAAACAGGTTCCAGTTTAGCTGCCTGTGGAAATCCCCAGTTTATAGGGGTATTTTAACATGTCAAGTAAGAGTTGCAGGATTTAGGAAATTCTGTGGAGTAGTCATTAGGGCAAGTTGAGACCTTTTCAGTGTCACACGTGGAGGATTTGCTGCCTTGAGGCAGAATCAGGCAGCCAAACACGATGCAACATGCTGCCTTCAATCACACTGGCAGTAACGTGGCACAAACAGCCCTGAAGCATACACAGTTCAATACACAACCACAACCACAATATGACACACTAGCTTCTTCTAAGTGTAGGCTTTTACTATAAGAAGCCTCTTGCACAAGACTGGACAAGTATCATTATGATGTCACAAGACTGGAGTTACAGCATAAGCGTGCAAGTAATAAGATCACCTGTTGTTTGGAATCCAAGTGTGACCCCTCATCACCCCTTTGTGATTCTATTTGGGGAGCTCATTCACTTTTTTGTTCAGAATTAGACGAGAATGGTTTTAAGATTCATCTGTGCTAATCGAGACTAGTTAACAGGTTGTAAATTTTTATTTAACTCATACAAAGATTTGTGTGGGTTTTTTTGTCTTTTGGTAGCTGATAAAAAGCACAACTTCATAATAAAAATATAGAGCACTGTGCAAAACTGTTGAGATAACCCTCATTTGTTTATATTTGCTAGGATAATTTGATATAGGTGCTGCCATTTCTCAAAAACACAGGTACCACAGGCCATAGTGTGAATGTGAGTGTGAAAGTTTGTCTGTCTCTCTGTGTTAGCCCTGTGATAAACTGGTGATCTGTCCCGGGTGTAGCCTGCCTCTCGCCCTAGCACAGCTGGGATAGGCTCAGCTGCAACAGGATAAGCTGAATTGGATAAGCAGATAGAAAATGGAAGAATGGTCTCCATTAGACCTGCTGCCTCTGATTTTCAGTGCAGTTCTTGTATACACAGTTGTTTCCATGTCTCGCTTTTTTTTCTTCCTTCCCTCTCTTTGAAAGAGTAACATAGCATTGGTTCCACAGCAAAAGGTGTTCAAATTCAAGCGGATGAATTTTTTGCTCAGGCTTTTCTCCAAGTTGTCCTTCCTTAAGAATGATTTTATGACAGCCACCTTTCAGAGGCCTTTCTGCTGATGCGTAAGCAAACAGTAGATGGATCAACTGAAGGGCCAGATGCATGTCTCAAAAATGCTAATCAGATACTGTTAATCTGTTGCAGATAGTTTTGAGGCTTGTCATTTATTTTTTGTCCTACACCTGTGTAGTTTCCTCAGATTTTTTTAAGGACACACTGCACACCATGCTGACATACAACAGGTTTTCAGCTAAACCAAAGGAATGGGAACAAATTACATCTGTTTGTAATTAGCTGCTAGTAACAAATTGCTAATTTGCTTGTTGTAAGTAAACACAACCCTGGTTCATCATTTGAATTAGGTGTCTTTTTATGCTTAAATGAGTCATAGGTCAGTGTTAAGTGGCGTTACAAACAAAAACTACTCCTCTAAAAATGGTCCGGTAAAAGGACTGGACTGGACTTCTTGGAAGTTAAATATAAAGAAATGAGTAGTGGCTCGAGGCGTTTTTCACAGAATTGTATTTGTGAAGAAAAGCGCCGCAGTAATAAGCTCCTTCTAAAATCTATTGATAAAAAAGCCAGACCCTTCCTCACTCGTAAATGGTGCTTCCCAGCTTTTCCCAAAATAGTCTCACATACTCATCCTCTTAAGCCTGATATGGCCTAAAAAAAAAAACGAGTTCTGATAGTGACTAAATCTGAACTTTGACCTCAATAGTAAATATCTGACCCCATACAGAACTGTGGATGTTAGAGGAGGGATGTGAAAGCACACCAAGTTGTAAAATTCACACCACCTTGAACCATATTACAGCTGGGTGCGATGGATCTCAGGTTTTTGAAAAGCTAAAGCCTTCGGGGCAGAAATAGTCACAGTAATTGATAAAACAAAACCTAGTGTTTATTACAATGAAAACTACTGGTCAAGTCCACAGTGCAAAACAAAGGAGAACCATAAAGATGTAAGTCATGCCAGATAAAGCAGTTCGAGAAAAAAAAAAGACGGTACCATCTGTGACTCCACAAAAGATCCGTATCTACTGAAAACTGATGGATTATTCTTGGAAGAGCCCCTTTCCTTATTGTCTTTGGAGATGCTGGATACACAACCATTTCTCAACCCGATCTGACATGAAAGCACACTGCACTGTGTAGGTGTCTTTCTTCCTCGGCCGAACAATACGACCCAGCAAGTTTTTGAAGGAGACGAAAAGCACATTTTTTTGTGTGCAAAAGCATAATCTTATCTCATGTTAAGTGAGTCAAAGGATAGGGTTTTCAGTACAGAGACAGTGGTGTTTGAGTGTTATCATCATGCCGTGTGAGTGTTACCTAAATACCTCCATCCAACTCAGTCATCAAAGCTGAGTAAGGCATGTTTGAAAAAAAAAAGAGCTGATTCATAATGTTAAGAAGCACAGATGAGAAAGGAGATATTTTTATATCACCGTTCACCACAGGATTTATCACACCACTCCGTGTAACAAAGAATGAGGTAAACCAGACAGCCAGATGTTCGCCCAGTTTTTAATTGAATTAGGAGGTGTGCCAACAATGCCTTCTCTCACCAGGCTGTGCCCTATAATGATGAAATTCCCTCCCACCCTACCCTTCGAATTCCTGGCATTTCCCAAGAGTGACAGCTCTTCTCTCCTCTCGCCAGTAGAAACGTGTCTGGGCATTCGCAAAGTGATATCTCTGGAGAACACCACAGGTATACAGGGACAGATCCGGTTCATAGCGCAAATCATCTTGATGGCTGCTGCCAGTCTTTCTGCTACTTTTTACTGCGTCATTTGGGATGGAGGAAGAGATATTCAAAAAAACGCTGTTTTATTTAATGTTCATTTTACTTTCACGGTACATAAAGTTGCTATATTTGACATCTCACAGAAAGACTGTGTATGAAATGGCTTGCTTGCAGTCACAAATAGACTGGGAAATAAAGCTGCAGGCAGCGAAGAGGGGACCAAGTTGGCTCAGTCACCATGGCAACTTGAGCTGACCATGTTAAAAGCACTGGCAGGAAAAATCAGTTGTTGCTTAATGCCCTGAGTGGGGACATTATCGAACTTGAGAACCTCAAGAAGTACAAAGTTCATACACCAAGGCTTTATTCAGATATGGAAATGTATTTATTCATTTATGTTTGATTGGAAAAGCTGGTGCATTTCCAGGTGTTCAACCTACGGTACAGTTTTAATACAATAGGATTCATGTCCGTATCACTGCTGATTGTGAAACAGATATATCCATCAAACAAGAGAGAGCATAGCTTTAGGCCTGTTGAGCATTGTTGCGTACAATCTGCTAAACATGCCATAATGTTGTATGCTATCTCCAGACTGAACGTGACCCATATCTGATGTCATGAGCTTTGAAGTTAACTTGCTACAAGGAATATAACAGTACCTCATTAGGTGGTGTTATAAATGTTACTCTAGCGTCAACTAAGTAATGGTGCTATAGTGCACGAGATGGAGACATGAAACTCGGTGAAACGACTGTCCTCAATGAGGGTGTCCCATTCATGCTCTTTAGCAGTAGCTGCTAGGAGCTACCACAGTGTTACTTTTATTTTCTCGCTCTGGTTGGCTAAGTTTAGACAACAAAATGATTTAGTGTGGTTTACCACACAGGCACACCTGTGCACAGTTTACAAGCACTTTTTCACACATCTTCTTGGGGCCTCTTGCACAAACAACATTCAATGTTATATTATGGGAGAACATAGTAATCATCCAACTGTGCAGTGTCCTTAAGTTTTGTGGAGCATTTTAGCATGATTTAGTCTGTTGTGTTGGTTTTGAATGAGCAAACAGCATATCATTGGGGGAGCTTTGGTTCTTCTTTTGGCTTCTTCCTTTAAGGGCTGCTACAGCAGATCATCGGTTTCCACCTAACCCTGTCCTTGGCATCCACTTTTCTCACACCAAGCCTCTGAATGTCCCCTTTGATTACCTTCATGGGTTTTTTTCTCTTGTCTTCCACTTTTCATCTTGCCTGGGCAGCTCCTTCTTCAGCATCCTCTGTCCAATATATCCACTATCCCTCTTCTGCACATGCTCAAACCTTCTCAGCCTTGCTGCTCTAACTTTGTCTCCAAACTGCTTAACCTGAGCTGTTCCACTTGTGTATTAACTTCGAATCTTGTCAAATCCTGGTGTCTCCCAATGAAAATCAATTCTTCCTTCTCCAGCTCCACCTACTGTCATTTTGTCAGTGCAATCCTGGTGACCCTGTCCATTTCACTCTTGCTGTTATCCTTCACATCACTCCTGACACTTATCTCCACTCTTCTTCACCTCGGTTGTGCACTGTCCATTTGTTTGGATGGTTGATCCCTGATATTTAAACTCCTCCACCTTCACTAACTCTGCTCCGTTGCTCCTTCACAGCTACACCTGTTTTGCTCTCATTGACAAACATGTATTCTGTCTTGCTTCTGCTGACTTTTATTCCTCTTCTCTTCAAAGCATGCTTCCACCTCTCCAGGCTATCTTCTACACAGTCACAGTGTCGTGTGCAGACTCCTGTCTAACCTCATCTCTCAATCTGTCCATCACCTCTACAAACAAGAAGGAACTCATAGCTGACTCTTGAGGCAATCCCACCTCCTCCTTGAACACATCTGTCACTCCGACTGCACACCTCACCACTATCTCGCTGTCCTCATTCATGTCCTACACCAGCCTCACATACGTCTCTGCCCCACCTGATTTTCATCAGCTCCTCTCTTGGCACATTATCTTATGCTTTCCCTAGGTGTCCTGGTTATTTTTTGGTTAGCATTTAAACTTTAAGGCTGGAGGAGTTGATGGATGGCAAAAAGCCACAGGGAAAATAAATACTGGACTTTCAGACACTTCATCAACTGAATACTAATGATTTGCTGGATATATTTACTTAACATTTAAACACAAAAAATGACAATATTTTATATTGCTGTGCTTATAGTTTTTATCAACATACACTCCAAAGAAATATATTAGTTTAAAATTAATGAATGTTTAAGTAAATCTTATTATTGGTTAATATTGCCGGGCCTGAAAACAGAGATGTCATTACGATAGAGGACTGTGTTTTTGAGGGCTAAGGAAATAAGAGTCCATTCATTGGAAGCATGTCTGGCATATAGAGTAGAAAGTGTGGGTATTTAAAGGTTATGCCAGCACTTCTAAACTACCTACTGAAGACCCTGAAAGGCAGATTTAAAAAAGTAGCAAAACAAAGCATTTTTCCTCGCCATCATTAGTATAATGGGCTGAGCATCTCTATGGGGTTCTCTCATATGGCCCCCAATAGAGATGGACTTCCTCTTTCTGCCGATGACATCACCTATCACCTCCAGCCTTCTGTTTCCTCTTCCTGTCAGCTGACCCATTCCCACTTTGACTGCAGCGTCTCTGGTGACCCCATTCTCATTTTACTATCTAGATCATTTGCCAGTTAGAATAGAGAATGCATCTGCAGCTGCATTTCAAAGAAACAATAAAACAGAGCCTTGAATACACGATCACTGCAAAAACCCTGAGAGTGATAATTATGTTCTCATGGCCTTTTTGTTAAGGCATTCATTGTGTAGGTAGTAATGTCAGACAGAGCAGTGATAATGAACATATATACTAAATGTAGACTACAAAACTAGAGCTGAGCAGCAGGTGAGAAGAACATGTGGAAAAGCTTATTTGTTTTGGAGGAACTGCAAACGTATATGGCTAAGGAGAGAGAAAAAAACATGCTCCACCCCCACTGTTTTTACTGGACTCGGGAAGCTGCTTCAGGTTATTATAAAATACAACAACGATCCCACACTCCATGATGCAAGTGTATGAGCAAAGACAATAAATATAACAGTGATGGGGACTCTCTAAGGACATAGATATGCTGAGTTTCTACGCGAGTAGAGTATTATTCTGTCTGAGATGTTTACTTTTACTTGCAATAACTGGCCGGCACACTGACCTGAAACTGACAGAGCGATAAACAGCGTTGCATTCAGCAGAGCATGCGTTTCACGGCACAATTACTTTCCAATCTAACATCTTTGTTTAAATCTCCCTGAGCCTCTCCCCAAATCAAAGCAAATATTTCTACACATCACTTAAATTTGGTTTGTTTGCGTCGTGCAGTCTGTCTCTAACAGATTTCTGGCTCCATCCTGCATCCTTGCTCCTACTAATTACACCATTCTAACGAGCTCACCCCAGACAGAGAAAATACTCAAACTCATTAGGTATCTATGGTGGCCGGGGCACTTCTGGTCAGAGTGTGGGAGAAGTATGGGCTTGTGCACTCCCGCTCACCTGCTTAAGCATTAACTGGCTCTTTGAAGGTCAGCCATTAAGCACAGAAGCTTTTGATGTTTAGACGGTGATAGCTAGAGCTGCTATCTCAAAGAGACAGTCAAGGTCCTAAGTTAGAGGTCAGGTTAGTAAAGCAACTCTGCTCTTTCTTCCCGCCTGACATTGGTGATGTTTGTTCAGCAGCTTCTGCATCTCTTTAGCAAGAATCCCATGCTATCAGGCCCTAAGAATAACTGTATCTGACAGGTATGGGAGAAAGGTTTATGTTACTGAAATAATTTTAGTGAAATAATTACACTGTTGAAAGAGGCAACACTGAAGTTGTACTACTGACGCCTACTACTGAAATAAGATTTCTTCTGGTGTAGCAGAGTTCCACTTTTGACTCCCACAATCCTTTACCCCCCAGTCTACTGTGGCAAATCTCTTGTGTGTGATGAAGAAGCATCTCAACAGCTGATGATGCCTGTTCATGCATTACCACAGTAACAGAATGGCAAAGTGCCCAGGGGATTTCCCTGTATTTTATCAGTGCATTGTGAGGCAGGGCCGATCTTCCCAGTGACCCTGAAAAATAAAATGCAATAAAAAAAGGGAGGAGACAAAAATGAACAGATGGGTAGAAAGAGTCTGATCAACAGTAATACTCACCAGGTGTAAACATATGCATCTGGGCATTTCTCAATATGGACTAAGGTCAAAGGTCAAAGGGATGTCTGCCTGCTAGACCTTCATCCCCTTGCTCTCATTTTTCATTTTTTGCTCTGATTTATTCAGGTCCAGGATGGCACAGAGGGCTTGACTCAGCCTGCTGCTAGACAAAGCCCCTACAGTGCAGTCAGTATTATTCAGATCCCGTATCTGCCCTCAGTCCTATGAGATCACCACAATGCTATGTCTCCCTCACAGAAAAGTATTCACACACTGAGAAAGATGCTATTTTGCAAGTGGAAGCACTGATGTTGCACAGACAAGGGTAATATAGACAGAACAGACGCCGGCAGACACTCACACACACCATTTACGTGCGCGTGCATGCACGCACACGCTCAGAATCCCAGTCACACATGCACAGAAGGAGGAGAGAGGTTGCTTTGTCTCCACTTGGGATTTTCTGTGTTAATAAGATCTGAACTAAAACGCTGTATTCAGTTTTTACCAGAAAGCTGAGATTTCTGTTGTCTGAATCTGTCATGTTAGCCATAAGAAGGCCTTGATAACTGCCTTTGTATTGTATAGTTTAAGAGCATTTAAATGCATAATGAAGATGACTTTGGGCATGGATTTTGCAGTGTAAACAATAAAATGAGTCTTGATTATAAACAACAGTTATGTCTAAAAAGTTAAAATAACATTTACTAAATCATTACTAAGTTACCTTTCAACACACTTCCATGCAGTGTTTTAGGTAATGGGTTAGCATGTCGTGCCTCATGTAGTTTCACTTCTTTTTTGTTCTTTTTTCACTAAGTGCAATATGTGTTCAGTCTTCAAAGAAGCATGAAACCACAGAGGCAGAAAACAAAGGAGGTGGAAAGTCTGCAAAGTATTAAATATCATTACAATATAATAAGCTATTGACAGGCTGGAGTCTTTTTTCATAGTCTATCTGCTTGGGTTTTGTTTTCAGGTTCTTCCCACATTCCAAAGACGCTCATAGTTAAATGGCTGTTCTATACTGACCATAGGTGGGAGGGTAGCTTGTGACTCACCTAGTGTAACCTGGGATCGGCTCCAGCCACTAAGACGTTCTTATATGAAATACCAGAATTTGTCCTGCTTTTTTCATGGTCCAATGAAAAGAATGCCAAAGCACAGCAACAGGGAAAAACCTACAGGTGAGAAGCTGTTTTGCAGTATTTCAATATTTTACTTTTACAGTCATTTTTGCATTTATACACAATAACAATAATTCCTTCACTGACAGTGATTGGAGCAAAGAACCACAATAAACTGACACAAAGACTTTAAAAATATCATTTTACAGACCGCACTTCTTCAAAAGAGCCAAGCATGTAATCTACTTTTTTTTAATGTAGATAATATCAAACATTATGCTACAATGTTTTGTGGTATACATCATCACACATCATACACCGAAACTCTTGTGAATTCCACACCACGTGTTGTCGGTAACATGTCTCTTTACCCCCTAAAGCAAAATGAAAAAAAAAAACAAAAAACATTTCTGTACCTGTTTCATAAATCACCCTAATTCACATCTGTTCGAAAGTCACATATAGACGTCCTAACTGATAACAGGTTAGACAAGTCCTATTATGCCAAGTTTTGCCAATAAATCTTAATCTTTTGTAAGTACTGCTTGTATCTGTGTGCCAGCACACCTCAGGCAGAGTCCCTTTTCACTGTCAGCAGCATAAGAAAACACCTTTTTTTCCTCAGTGTCACGTACACTCTATAGTCCCCTGCTACAGTGGTGTGATGCAGGTCTCCATGGAAACCCTATATAAACAGCTGTGTGGAGAATGACCACTGGCTACATGTGCACGCCCACATATGCGCATACACTCACATAACCCGCACACATATACAGCCATATGAATCATAGTGATCTCCTGTTCTCATAGGGTTAAAGAGGGGGAATTCCACTTCTTATAGTGCTGGTCTACAATCATCCATAATTTAGAGCTCATGAATGATGAAACACATATATCATACATACACGTATATCATACTAAATGCCTTAATGTATGCTACATGTGTGATCGACCCATGTCTGCAAAGCTTCTTCATAATTAAATACTCCTACTAAAGTCTCAAAAGGGAAACAAAACAAAGAATCTTTTGAACAAAGGTTATATGGAAGGGAGATTCCCTTTTCTATATGTTCTGGGTCTCATTGACGTTCATGTGGTTCAGGTTAGTTACAATAACACTATACTGTATACATCACATCATAGAAAAGATCTAGAGTTCTACTGGAAACAGCTTTGCACCAGAGAACAGGCAGCTTTCTTTGAGTTTTAAAAGTGAGTTTTTTTGAACTGTAAATGAAGGTGAATGCTATTTTATGGCCTGTAGAATTCATTAAAACTGTCCTTTGTTACGTCTGGCTATTTCATTTACAACAGGATGCGAAACAGACTAAACGAACAACATTTAAACTGAACCACAGGATGGTTTTATTGTTGTTAATCCTCCTTGACCTCATCGAACTCAACTGGAAAGTTGAGCAAGGAGGACAACATCATAGGAAGCTAAGATTTTGCTCATTTTGGCTGCTAAAACTAATGGTAAAAAGCCAAGCTGTAAAATACTGGAGAAAAGCCAAATGTATAAGGACTCTTTGTTTGTTACATAAAAATGCAGATCACCCAGCAGATAATCAGGAAGTGTTGCACAAATGTGCACACAGTGAAGTCCCCTGACCACTGCATAGATGATGAAAGTGGGCAGCATTTTAATTGCTCTCTTTTGCACTGCTAACCTGAAACCACTGAAATTGTGATTTAATACAACCGCTACCAATTAAAACATCTGTTGTCTCCTAACAGTGCTCAGAACTCAGAACTCAGTCTTCTTCATGAAAAGAAGAACATTTTCTTACTCTGAGCCGTTTCCTATGTGAATAATATATTAAGAGGATGGTGGGGGTTGGAATGACATTCCAACAGGCACACAAGCACGGGCGCATGGATGCCCTGCAACACATTGGCTGTCTTTTTCATATAGTACTCAGTGGAATGTGGAGCACGCTGTCACATTAGCAGAAATGAATATACGGAGTAGGGATTTGCATGTGGTGAACTTGTGCATTTCTCTCTGCATCATTTTCTACTCCATAGTCTATTGTTTTTCTCTACAAGTTCTTCCACATGCTCTGACAATAGCTTCAATTCATCATATCTGATGGGCTTAATCACAGGCAAACCCCATTGCTGCGATGCATCTCTGCAGGGACGACCTCACCCTTCTCACACCCACCTGAATGCTCTGCTTCTCACACTGTTCACTGAGGTCGACTGTGGAAACAAAACCTTTGTTACACTGCTGCTGCTGCAGCTGGCTCAGACAGTCGCTGGCTCACACCATTCAAGTTCCT
Source organism: Neolamprologus brichardi (assembly GCF_056152115.1). Taxonomy (NCBI): domain Eukaryota; kingdom Metazoa; phylum Chordata; class Actinopteri; order Cichliformes; family Cichlidae; genus Neolamprologus; species Neolamprologus brichardi. The sequence continues at coordinate 21,252,700 of NC_142105.1, forward strand.
ACCTGCCACTTGTCAACTTTTAGGTTTGATATCTGAACATATGAATTCTAACTGCAAAAGCAGTTCCGCACATTTTCGCTGCCTTGGGTTTTTCTTTTTTAGCTTTTAGTGCAACTTGATCAGTTAAAGATGTGGTGATTGACTCCTGCGTGACACAAAAACCCCTGTTTTGCCTTTTGCAGTATGTTTTCTTCCTCATTCCCCGTGTGTCCCATGAAGCTCTTTCGCATCAACTCTGTAGCATTTGTCTGAATCTAAGCAGAAGATGTGTATAAATCTTTATAAGCATTAGAATTTATCTGGCTGCTTCTATCTCCTATCACGTCATCTGTAAACATTAGTGATCCAATGCCACTGGAAGACACACACCCATGCATCACTGCATTTACTGGGCTTTGAAAGATATACTTCAGGTCCTGAACCTTTCTCTATAATTTTGATCTTAGTGTCGTCTGTCCAAAGATTGCAGTCCCAGAGCTAGTTTGACCTTTCTGTTCTTGAAGCTGACTTCTAGTTTGCTCCTCACAAATACAAAAGATTTAGCTCTCGTGAACTCTTCTATATTATCAATGTCAGCCTCCTGGAGAGTGTTAGTCACTTTGCAGGATGTCTTGAAGTGGAGCTTCTTTACTAATATCTTTATCTTTTCTGACATGCTACAAACTTTACGAATGCTCATTAGCCCATTATAACATATCTGACAGATCAAATAAGCAGGCAAGCGGGGGACAGGGGAGTGTTTATTCTCGTGGTGTTTACACAAACAAAAAGCCCAGTCTGTCAAGATGCATTCTTGTGTGTTTGTACGAGTTTCTCTGTTGAGAAAGATAGGAATGACAGATGAGATTTTCTGCTCGTCTGCAAATCTGGACAAGACCTAAAAACTTCCTTCCTAAGATGCTTTGCCTCCACACCAAAAACACTGCTAACATCAACATAATCCTCATATGCTGACAGAGTCACAAAGAATGGAAAAGGAGGTAAACTGAGGACGGGAGGGCAGGAGTGACCAAAAGAATTGTTGTTTTTCTTGTAGGCATGCAAGTTTGCCCCCTTTTCTTTCATTTACAGTCAGCTGAGTAAAAACGTCCATTAAGCTGAACGTTATAATCACTATCACATGTTTACCTGCCTGGCTGCGGGCAACAAGTCGATGAAAACCATTTGAGAGTTCACAGCTCTAAAAGCAAACAGCAACACCAGCTTAAATCACTCCAGGTTTGACCATATGTTCTGAGTTGAAATGCTACACTGGGTCAAACCTTTCCTGATTAATGCCATCACTTCTGATGTTTAGCTAAAGCCCAGACGGAGGCAAGTGTATATGCTTTTTGCTACAGTGGGAAAACATGTTGCTGTGCAGGGGGTGCGAGTGCACCCCGCCCAGAGAAAACACATGGCATGGAAACACATTTTGTATTTCTGGCTATTCAACACACACACAAAAACACTGCATATCCCTGGAGATCTGTGCAAAAGAATTCTGTGCCGTTGGCGTCCAATACCCGACAATTACTAGCAGGATCACCCAATCTGTAAAGATCTCATCTCCACATCCAGATATTTGACTTGACTCAGGATGAGTGAGATTCACTTTCTAGAACAACAATCAAACTGTGGGTCTTGGGTCTGCACTTGGTTTCCTGGTTGTCCAAGCAGCTGGGGGGAGACCAAAGCAGCTTTATTTCTTTTCTTTTCCTTTTAAGTGGACTACAATTGTATCTTTGTAGATGCCCCACATGAGTTCACATTTACTCAATTTGCTTCATTTACATTTACTTTGTCTAAAATGACATGTTTGTGGAGTGTTTGTTGAAGGTAAATGAGGCAGTAAACATTTGGGTTCAGTGAAGTAGAAAACCCAACAAGAATTTCCGCAGATAAAAGTGTGAGAGGAAGGGTGTGTGTGTGTGTCACTCTTTGACAGTCTCCCAGAAATGATTAGTTCCCATAAACAAACACATGCTTGTCTTAATTAGCTGAAGAATTAGAAAGCAGCTTACACTTACACTTGGGGCCGCTTGTGTCCATTGCGCTGTGATGCTGTCCCTGTGAGAGTTGCTTAAGTCTACTGCAGGTCCATGAGTGAGTGAGCGAGCATGTGAAGACGTGTGGAGAGCTGCTTGCTGCCGCCGCTGATAGATCCACAGTGGATACAACACAGAGTAGCAGCAGGCACCCGCTGATCTGCTGGGTCCTAAAGCCAGCAAGTTCCCGTCGCAGCAGCACAGTTCGGAGCCACAAATGACTCGTGTTTGACAAGGTTACAAGTGTGCTTGAAGGGTAAAGTTAGCACTTCTTCGTCTGCAGTCCGCTAAACAAAAGAGAAGGAACTCGCCTGGCCCTGTCCAAAGCCAAGCCCACCTAGCTGCTCCCTTAAAGCGCCTATTATGTCTTATTTGCTTATCTTAGACAAGAACCTGTTGCAGAGATGATGATTTGATCCCTGTCTGTACTTGCCTAGGAGCAGAGTTTCAGCTGGCAATTCTACTTGCGCAAGTTGAGGTTTTACTGTCAAAAGCAGTAGATTTTTTTTTTTTTTAAAGAAAGGACAGCCAGATAGGTAAAAGGATTTCCGTGCGACTTCCAGGCAGCTATATAATGGGAATAAACCCCTTTTAAATAGGAGAGAAGTCTAACTCTAAGTTTCTTGTTTCATAGAGGGGACTTGCCTGATAGTTAGCAAATAAAAATAGCAGTAAAGTAAAGGTAGAGTTTTTCATAAAGGGTTTTGACAAAACAGACAACTGCTAGTGCAAGGCACAATCACACAGGTAGGCATACCATGAGTCACTCTTTGACGTTGCCATGATTTCACAATTCAGATAAGCAAAGAGCAGACAATTTCTAACACAGGCCTCCAGATAGCAGTCTCACAGGACCACTGATGTTAACCTCTAGAAAACTGTTTTATTTTTCATTTTATTTTTTTCTGAACACACTATGACAGTGATATCTGTTGTATTGATCTTTTTGGAAAAAATGTGCCATTAAGGAAAACATTTAATCTCCTAAATCCATAGCTGACCAATCAGCATGCATTAGCAGAAAGCTAGGATTTGCTATGAGAAAAAAGGAATCAAGCATGTGTAGAACTACAATATATAAGGCAAGAGCAGAGTTTGTGTAATTCCAACAAGCTTGAAAGTCAATATTTGGTATGACCTCCTTGATTCTTCAACACAGCCATAGCCAAGCTTTCTTGTGATTTCTTTGGGTGGTCTTCAGGAACTGTTCTCCAGGCTTGTTGAAGGACTTTCGAAGCTCTTCTTTGGATGTTGGTTGCTTTTGTTTTGTTCTCTGTCAAGATGATCCCACACTGCTTCAATAATGTTGAGGTCTGGGCTCTGGGTAGGCCAAACCATGACTCATAGTGTTCCATTGTGTGTTTTTCTTTAAAGATGTGCTTTTACTGCTTTGGCAGTGTTTCGGATCTTCATGCTGAAGAATGCAAATCTGACAGTACTTTTTTTTCTTTCATGATTCAATCAGTTTTAACAAAATCCCCCAACACCACTGGCTGAAAGGGAGCCCGAAACCATGACAGAGCCTCTACCGTATTATATAGACAGCTGTAGAGGCTGTATTATTCTGGTGTCTTTACCTTACAATGTAAAGCATCTTGAAGTGACGGCTGTTGTGACATGACTGAAAATGAGTGAAAAAAAGGAAATAAAAAACAAACAGTTAAAACACCCTTCAAAAGGCTGGATAACTATTGCTCAAGACCAAATTACCAGAGAGTCTGAGTCTTTTGAAATAAAACATGAAGAAATGAGGGATGGCTCGACACTGTTGGTACTCTATGCAGTGAGTACTGCTGAGCACCCCAGCTGGCATTAACAGGAAGTGAACAGGCTCTGGTGGTATCAGTCTTCATTAGGGATGGGTACCGGTATCCGGTGCCATGATGGCACCGGTTCTGACATAAACGGCAGTAACCAGACGGAAAAGCAGCGCACATTTCGGTGCTTTTTTTCCCTGAGATGTCATACACTTTGAATTCTAGCCAATCATTTTACGTTTCCGAGGATAGTAGGCGGGCCCAGGTACGTACGTACTTTTAGAGCAGAGCTACAGAGTAAAAATGCCCAAGACGAAGCGGTCAAAAGTCTGGCTGTACTTCACAGCAAAATATGCAAACTCAGCAGCCTGCAACAAGTGCTTTAAGCTGATACTGTGATACTGTCAAAGGAGGTAACACCTCAAATCCGATGAAACACCTGGCAACGCATAGCGTTTTTTTTTAAAGCAGAAAAATGCGCCGTATTTGATAGCTTGCTGCGAGACCTCACACCGAGCGCATCTACTGCGGGTGTGGTGGTGACAGATGATGATGGCAGCAGCAGCCGTTCTTCTCTGCGTGAGTAGCTTCATGTTGTTCGTGTATAATTTACGTTGAGTAGGCTAACCACGTTATTACATTAATGCATGTAAGGTGAACTAGCAAACACTGTCGTAGTTACATGCAGCTGTCTTCTTGTTTGATGGCAGATACTCCCTTCACCCTGGCCAAAAAGGCTAAAATGACCAAAGAAAAAGTGGAAAACAGTTAAACATGAGAGGTTTTTGGAAAAAAGTTTGTGTTTTTTCCATTGTTTAAGTACTGCTTCCAGCCAAGAGTAATACCATATATGCCCTATAGCTGCAGAAAAGGCTAACATTGTTATCTTTTTACAAAAAAAACAGCTGAACATGAGAGGTTTTGGACCAATTTTGTGTTCTCCATTCTTTAAGCACCGGTTTGAGCACCGTTTAAGCACCGGCACCGTTTCAAAAGTACCGGTTTGGCACCGGTATCGGATAAAACCTAAACGATACCCATCCCTAGTCTTCATACTTACACAAGCACCTGGAAAGCAAATAAGGGCAGTTGCCTAAAACAAATATTCCACAGTCTATTAGTGTAGCTAGTAAAGGAAAAAAAAAGAGGAGGCTGGTTTTGATTTGAAGTTTAATTTTAGTGACAAAAATCAAAAATAACAGTATTCAAAGTCTTCAACAACCCTGGATCTTTGTCGGCACGTTAAATCCTTTGCAGAGTGTTTTATCTGTGAGTGATATAATCTCTGGAGCTACAAAATTATTAGATTACCATTCTAAAAGTATATAAATAAAAAGCAAATGCAAATGGATGACTACAACTCTCATCCTAAAACATTTAGTCATCGTTCTATTGCAACGGGTAGAAAAGCAGAAGGACAGAACCGCCGTGATTGCACATTCTTTTAGGTTATCGCACAGCTGCACAGTGAGATGAATCTATTGGTGATCTTTGACAAGTTTAACCAGAGTGATCTGATAAATTGGACATTTGCGTTCTCAGTTTGGTTTTCATATCTAAATCAATTGTTGTAAACTACAGGTCTCTTAGTTTCTGTGAGAGAGCAAGAAAACGGGGTCACAGGTAAACAAAATGCATCCCTAAGCAAAAACAAAAAAGAGAGAAAAAAAAGCAAAGCGATGCTCGCAGGCTCACACTCTTTTTCATCTAGTCATTCTCACTGATAAAGTGTCATAAATGATATGCTATACCTACATTCTACTCATTCAGATTGCTGGTGCTGCACAGTCATACCTAAGAGAGCGTAACAAATAAGGCAAAGCCAAAATTCTCCTCATTATGTTTTACTACTGCAGCTCTGGTCACTAACGGTCACGCCATCCTTCATCCTTTAGGCTTAACAAAAGCAAAACACTACTGTATGACAGTCTCTATTGCTTGCACCCCACACAAGTTGCACACAAGTTTATCAGTCCAGCGTGCATAATGTCTCTCGGTATCCCAGGAGTCCATCTGGTGGGACCAGAATTTGGTTTATCACATGAGGGGATGTAGAACAGGTTTCTCGGGCATGGCAGTGTAACTGTGTAGGAGTCTTCATTTCTATCCGTCCCCTCCTACAGTTAGTCCGTCTCCGGCTCTATGGCAGTATTCAACACACGTCTGTATGTTATTAAAACAGTCGCGCCTGTTTTTTCAGTTCATTTCTCTTCCACAGAGCCAGCCGGTCAAACTCTTCCACGGTCATACCGAACACTTGGACAAACTCCTCTGGGGACAGGTGGCGCTGGAAAAACACATCATAGCAGAAATTAAGTCTCAAATTCTAGTCATGGTTTTGGGATTTCTTTGGCCGTTAATGTCTCATTTCATTAACTTACTTCCAGTCTGGCTCTGTCTACATCTTTGGGCAGCCTGTTGCGCCCTCTGGTGGTGACGATGAGCGACTCATAGGGGTAAATCTGCAGGATAAAGGAAAGGACACACACACACATTTCAGATACCCAGGTACAAAAGGAGTGGAATTTTATTATTTAAAAAAAAAAAGCCTTACTTTGTGTTCTGCTGGGAGAAAAGAGAGAGAGAGAATGAAATCAGTGCAATTGGAAAAAAAAGCATGTTAGATTAATTGCTTGGCTCTAATAAGGTGTTTTTAATTCATATTAAATTACCTCTGCTTCCCCAGTTGACCTCGCTGCCACTGTCATATTGGTACTGGTAGCAATCTGCACTCTGAGGCTGCAGGAACAGAGTAGGACAGTGAGATTAACAAGAGCAGCAAGCTTTGGGGAATTAACTAATAAAACAGCTTGAAAGCTGGGCCGAAGGTAATAATGAAAAGTGAAAGGGGCCAAAAGAGTTATTTGAATTAAGCTAAATAATATGTATGATAGAATATGTCACAGCTATTCATGCTTTGGCAGGTTCAGTGTGATCTCACCCGCTGGATGCCGTTGCGGCCATATCCCGGTAGTGAAGCTGACTTACAAACAAAATCTGAAGCAGAAAAAAGAAAACACATCAGCATGATATCTGTCTAGACATGAGCTGCTTAAATGTTCAGTTGTTTTCATGCATTCTGGCACCATAAGATGGCGCTCATGCCTAACCTAAAACAAAAAATATCCCTAGAGCTCCAGATGTGTGCAAATGATGCTGGTCGAAGAATCCGGGAGTATTAAAACTAGCAGGAAAAGATCAATAATAAACTGATGCCTTAAAAAACCAGCTATTTAAATAAACCAGAGCCACATATTGAAACGCTCTGCAGATGAACTTACCGCTATCGGTGCTGTACTGTGACCGAGGAGCTGTAAAATAAACAGATGATACGATTACCTGTCACAAAAACAACAATAATAAAACAATAAATGCTGCAGCACATGAGCCTAATCTAAATTCATGAAAAACCTCATCAGGGAAAATAAGTGTAGAGTTTTGACATCAATCTGTCTTTTAAAGGCTTGACAAAAAGAGGAATTAAAGAAAAAAGGGGGGCAAGTTCCACATTCATCAAGCCCTGCGAGGAACACAAAACATCAAAGGGGCAATAAGGCCAGGGAACATGCAAGCATCTTTTAAAAAAAAAACGAGAAAAATAAGATGCACAAGTGTGCAAAAAACACACTACATGCTTCAACATCTAACTGCAACACCCAAGCTTGCACAGTTACAAGCCTTTGTTGCCTTTCAAACACCACCAGCAAGCCGAGTCCCATTCAGCCCCGCTCACTCCCATTTGAGAAGCGGCTTTAATGAGAGATCTTACCGCTCATAAATAAAACAGGATATGGGACACCAGCTGTGAGAGTGAGAGAATCACATAGATGCAGGGGTAGATGGAAGGGTAGATCCACCCATATGGAACAATTTTGGAGAGAGAAAGCAAAGGGAGCAGGAAAAAACCTGTCTGATAGAGATGAGGTGAGGCTGAATGTCAGAGGATAAAATAACCAGTAGCTTATACACTGTATGAGCAGCGAAGTGTGACTATTACAAAGAGAAACAAGTCGGCATGTGACTTTGTGACATCTGGAATTTCAGCACACCTGGTTGAGCACTCTGTTTAAGTTAGCTTGAAATTTTCTAAATCAGATATCCCTCCAACACTGACAGGCCACATCTGCCCCTGTCGCTGGCCTACCACAGCTGTTAAGCACACTCGTCATCATTCCATCTCAATACACCACCCAGCCTCCAGCAGCGGCCATGACCCTCTGTGACCTGCATCCGCAAACCTCAACGCCCTCGCCCTCACAACGCCGGCGACATACTGAGGCTCATAAAAAAACCCTTGTGGCAACATATAGGGCTGTACAGAAAGACAGTCATAAACCTGCTGAAACAGAAGAAACAGCAGACAAAAGAGGTGGATGTACTGGGGGGTGTGGGGGTGGGTGGGATAGGTGGATCCTTACAGCCATTGATGGTGTTGTTGTACGCCGTGGTGCCATAGCTTGTTGTGTTCAGTGTTTCCTTGCTCCCGCTACGAGAATTCCTCGCGCTGCCCCAGGGGTCGTTGTCATAGGAACCAGATCTGGCTTTCATCTCCTCCTTTAGAATCATCCTCCCGATGCCACTCCCAATCTGCGAGGAAAGAGGGCGAGGAGAGAAGCAGAAGGTGGAGAGGAAACAATGAAGGACGCGTTGTTGAATTAAACGAAAGAGAGAGAAAGAGCAAGAGAAGCAAATAAAGAGGACGGCACAGGCGCCGTGCGATTAAAAAAAAGTGCATTTATTTATTTATGGGTGATTTTCTTTCTTTTCTTTTTTTTGAGGTGGGGACTTACTTCAGTGTGACGTTGAAGAAAAGAGAGAAAATGATGAAGCTCTTACTCTTTGAAGACCGTGGCTCCAAGTCTCTTCATCTCCTCCCGTGGAGAAGCGTCTTCTCGGCGCCCGATAGGCTGGGAGAGGAAAAGAGATGAAAGAGATTCCCTTTATGAATTTTGCACTTTCGCGGGGAGCACAGCAACAGCGCGAGTAAATGGATAAACATGACAATATGGCTACAAAACGAACCGCTCTCCCATGTGTGCCATCGGTACACTCTGAATAAGTGAAACAGCAGTGTTTCGTACCCCTGGGGGAGCTGCTGTAGGGGTAGTAGTCAGACTCTGACTGGCTGTATGGCTCTGGAGAGTAGGTAGACAGTCTGGAGGATCTGAGGATGTCCTCACTGGTCCTGCTTTTGGTGGCTGCATCCACGTGATTGTCTGTTTGAATTAAGAGAGAAAGAGGCAGAACCAAAAGATCTGGCCTGTTAGAGGAATAGTTTGCTCAGTTTATGGTCGGGAGCTAGATGGGAAATTATAAACCATTCTTATATCTGTTAGTTCAATATGATTCTGGAGTCACTAGAGCAGGGGTGGGAAATTAAATTTCCTAAAGGGCCACATGAGAAGTTGGGACTGCTGTGAAGAAATACATCAAAATGCTTATAAAGAGAAAATTAATAATGAGGAGAACTGTGTTCAGCTTATTGGTGCGGCCCTCCAAAAACAGTCCCGGTTTCTCATGTGGCCCCTTGGGAAAATTAATTGCCCACCCATGTTATTAGAGGGTCATCGCAGCTTAGCACAAAGGCTGGAAACTTCACTATGATGACAATCCTCTGGTTCTAGTAGAAACCAGATATAAACAGGATCTTGCAACACCAGAGTGGAGAAATTAAAATAAATGTGGATTATTTCTTGGCTTGCAGCAGCGTACTCTGGTGTCTATAAACTACAGGAAAGATATGGTGCTTGGTTTCTGAATGAATTACCCAAACTCGATTGTTAATGAGCTTTAGGGCCTTGCGTTTTACAGACCCAGGCTAGCTGCTTAACACTGCGTCTACTCTTTCTGTCAAGCTAAGCGAAGATGTTTCCTGGCTTCATATTGAACAGACAGATACTTAACAAGATTGGTATTGATCTTCTCATCTTGCTCTCAGTGTGAAAGGAAATTTCCCAACATGTCAAACTATTGCTTTAAGACGGCACGCACCAGCAGCGCACTAACAAAAACATCTTAATGAGCGTCACAAAGACGTACAGCGATGAAGCACATTCACTCCACAGCTGCACACGTATGATATCCAACGCTCTTGTCAGAGAAGATCAATATTCCGGCCAACGGCGGGAAAATAGCCGGCATTAAAAAGGGAGTTCTGGTACGGCTCAGCCTGAGGCTCACATTCATTTCATGAATGGCGCGAGGCGGCGATATTGATGCCACTCTGCACTAAAGCACAGTCAACGGAAGTCAATGGGAGTGACATGCAGGGTAATGTCGCATAGATCGCTCTTCACTCTGTTAGCCATTAGCCATGCCAGATCCAATCCATGGCCCATTGAATTCCCATGTACACGATGCACGACACCAACACATATTCAGAGCAATATTGAACGCTCTTGATACTACTGTCAGAGGAAGTATGGCTGCACAACACTGAATGCGAAATACAGTGACAAACACGCATGAAGACAAATGAAATTCTGTATCTATTCACTGACGGTAACTGAAACAGTGAAAGGAGGGAGATACTTACAGAGGCAAGGTCACCGGGTAAAGTGGAGCAGAAGGTGGAGGGAAGTGAGTAAAAGTGATTGGATGCAATAAAAGAAAAAAAAGAGGTGCAAAGATAAAGGGCAACATTATTGGAGCATCCAATGTGAGTGCTTTGCTACCCACACGGAAGGCATACATGTATATGACTGGGTGCTAACTGATTAGTACATAACTGGCATTTGGCGAACAAAGCAAATGGAAAGCACGTGTATCTGCTGTGGCCTTGGGTTTACATGGGGTGTGTTTGGCGCTGACACAAGAGAACATGTTAATCAATGGCTATTCAGGAAGACATGAAGTACAGGGATCAATATCACTGATGTATGAGTTAAATGTCATTATTCAAACAAGGCAAGCTAACAAAGGCTGCCAATTACAGTGCATGCTACTTTCTTAATCGTGTGTAAAGGACTGCGCGAGGCAGCGTCGTGACCAGTGATGTACTAATTTTTAGAACAGAGACACTGACGGGTGACGGGAGTCGACACGCTGCTCACTAACTAACCCCCACACACACATACACGCACAGCACGGAAAAGCATGCAGGACAACAACAGAGATAAGACTGTCCTCAATCAAGAGGTCTTATGACTCTCAGCTGAAAAGGCCTTTAAAATGCAGTTTAATGAAAGAGACTCCGTTACTGATGCACACTACCCAGAAAGTTCAAGCGCATTTAATTGCTGGGCCTTGTGGAAAAAAAAGTCCCCCAAAAAACAGCATCTCGTGTTAACCACACCACCATGCTATCCGAACGTAATGAAGACTTTAAACAACAAGTCTATTTGTTTTCCAGAGCTGGAACACTTGTAACAAATGGTTTAAGCCCACATTAAAAAGAAAAAAAAGAAAAGGCAAGGCCGACAAATAAAAGAAGACTCCACAGCAAATCGAAAATTCTGTTACAAAACAGTTTTTCCAGTGCGCTTTGTTCCATTGTTCTGTTCTATTCTGGTGAACTGTGTTGTCCTCAGAGCCCTCTGTACTCAACGCTTCTCACGCCTGAGCAACCTTCACTTCATTCATGGCCTGTTCCAGCACTATTTGCCAACAAGAACCTGTCGGGAGCTGCGCGCGCTAGCAGGCATATTCATATGCTTGTGGCATGCACACTAAAACATCGCTCTTTTATATTCACTCAGTGCCGCTAATGCGAGACGTCTGACTGATCCCCTTCCTCAACTTTGGAACGAGCCGCGCAAGTCAAAACTCTATTCCCTTTGTGCTTTTTCTAGCACTTCTAATCGTTGCTGTTTTTGTTTGTGCAGGCTTCGGTTTCACTGAACAGCTGGAACATCGACACTACTCGAAGCTGAATGGCGAGAGGCCGGTAAACACATCTACATCGGGTTAAACAAAGCATGACTAAAACTGACAGAAGGACAGGCAGGCTAAGGCAGGACTAACTGCACTGTACCCGTTCTCTTATAGATGGGAGGCTTCCTGTAGATGTTGGGATCCCCTGTGGCTGAGGAGAGAAAGAGGAGATGAAGACGTGAAACATGGAGGAGTAAAGGAGGAGAGGATGTGAACTACTGCCAGGCGAGGTAGGAGGGATGATTGTAAAGAAAAGTAAATATGCAGTATGAGGGGAAGAATATGCCAGATTGATTATGTGTTGTATAAATATACAACTTTCACATTTTCACACACGCTCACTCCTGAGCAACTTAATATGACCTTTTTTAAAGGACTTCCTTCAGTGAATAATGGCTGATGAAATCTTCTCTGTGAAGTGAAAAAAGAAATAAATAAATCTGAGAGTAGTGTGACTGTGAGGAGATGAGGAGTCCTACCTGGTACATGAAAATGTTTAGGGGGCTGGTTTGTGGTGGGTGTGCTTGGTCGCCCGTCTTGGCTATAATAAGGTGAACTCCTGCCACTCTCAGAGCCTGCAGCCAGCCATGGCCCAATCACAGCGAAGGAAACACGAGCATGAAGGAAGGCATCAGCACATGCAGATGAAAGCCAAACAGCTCAAAAGAGTGTTTAAAATTACAAGGTGACACTCAGTAACCTTTCTACTTGTGTAACAACAAAGGTTATTGACTTATCAGCAGCATAGAGGGCTGTTTAGAACTGTAATTAGTAATTACAGCCTCAACGCACATGTGTAAGAGTTAAATGAAATGATAGCCAAGGAGCAACTGCAGCAAAGGTGACAGTCAAGCAGCTACTGTGGCAGATATTTGTCACCAGTACAAATATATTAGGGGCTATTTGTCTTAACTGGTAATGACAGATGGAAATGACAAACACTTTGATCTCTAGTAAAAGGAATAGTTTGACATTTTGCTTTTGTGCAACTAGTTGGACGACACAGTTGAGTTTATTCATTGTCTTTATGTGGCTACAACTTCTACAGGAGATTCTAATTAAAAGATTATTACTTAGTTGTTATGTGACTTAATGAAGTTTCCAGCAGCTGGTTTCCTAAACTTTCTAAAACAGACATCTTACCAGGGTAGCCATAGTGCTGTGGAGAGCGAGGCATGATGGGTGACATGCCTTGGCGACTATAAGTTGGTGAGTCGATGTAGCCGGGACTGGAGCACCGCCTTTGCTTTATATCTAGGCTGTCATAGTCCTAAAAGGGACAAACAAAGCAAGTCAGGTGAAAGACGAGCAAACAGACACACAGCTCACTTGGGTGAACTTGTACTACATTCACTGCTACGTTCAGAGTGCTTACCTGAGAATAGGGAGAGAGAGTCCCAAGTGACTGCAGGGGAGACAGGAGAAGACAATTAAAGTTTAAAATTTTAATGAAATCAACTCATTCAGTTTCTTAGATAACCACTCTATAGAAGAGGGGCTAAAGAAAAGAAAGTAAGAAAAAAGAAAATAGGGCTTCATGACTTTGTTTTCAGAATACAAATGTAGGAAAAAAAATTGAGATTGTAGGACTAAAGTAATGATTCTGAGAAAAATGTCAGGATGGAAAAAAAAGTGTAAATTGTGATTTTTTTTCTCAAGATGCTGAACTGAATCTGCAGCTGTAATCCTCTTCCATACCTCTTTCACAGATTTCAAAAGCTGACTGATTAAAACTTTATTGCTGAGTTCCCCAGACACGGAGTCTAGTCTACTTTCAGTTTAATTTTTCTTTTCTGCTTTTTCAAAGACCAGGTTTAATCCATTGTCTGGAAAAGTGGCTATTTATCTTCTTTTTAGACTGCAAAATCCAAATGAGTGTTAGCATGCATTATTTCTTGGTTGAAGCTTGCAAGGTTCGTTGTTTAAAACCCAAACCGATCACCTGCAAGCTCTTTCTTCTTGAGAAGACAGATGTGAGAGTGGCATGAAATATAATCAAAATTTTAATCATGAAAACATAATTTCCTGTAAGTATGTTTACATTTAATTGCACATTTGCACTACAAATAACTGACTGCTATGTAAAAAATGAGTTTGGTCAAATGTTTTAAACGGTTCACTCATCCACAAAAGACAGTTTGATCGTTTTTCACCTTTAAAAGTACTTCTGTAAACATCACATCAATCAATCATCAATCAATACCTAACCTAAATCATCCAAACAAATATCAATCATTTCTGGGATTATTTTTCAAAAACAGAAAAAAAAAATCGAAAACTAACAAAATATGCCCAATCAAACTGCATGACACCCATTTTTGATCTTGCTGAAAAGAATGACGAGAGCAACGCTGTGTTTGACCTGGAGTGTGTGGCTGCAGTACCTCCCCATAGCTGTAAGTGTCTAGTCTGTCATCAGAGATGTATCTGTGGTACGGCTGGTATGAGGAAGATATGAGGTCTGGCTGTTGGACCTCATATATGGCTTTGACCTTTGGCAGGGCAGCTAGGTCCTTATAATCTAGGATCTCATTCTCCACTCTGGCCTGGAGAGAGGACACACATACACCCACCAAAAGACAGCGCTACAGCAACAAGACCCAACATCAACCACATGGACAATGAATGAGAACTTCACCAGTGATAGCAAGCAGATCGTGAAACAGTGAGAGCCGTAGACGGGGGGCAGAGAAAACTTGATGAGGAACACACAGGTACAAACGAACACGCTGCAGGAGCTGACAGCACTGTAAGCTGTTGACCTTCAGGATATCAGCATATGTCAGAGAGAAAGCAGAGGAAGCACAGACAGCAGGAGAGCGAAAGAGAGGGAGGAAGCGTGGAGACAGTATGGATGACAAGCGTGCTTACACTGCATTTCTCCCTCATCCATCACCTTAAACAGAAAGGTCATTGATTATGAGAAGAGAGCAGTGCAGGGCTGAGCAAGGAGCAGTGACTCCTGCTTGCATGCAGATAACCCCTGACATGCTAATACTGCAGTGATACACAGCAACAATTCAGACAGCCAAAAAGGCAGGACTTACAAGTGCAACTGCTAAGCACTAAACAAAAAATAAGGCCTGGCTGACACTCTGATGTGGTTTTCAGCATAAACACTGCTCAAAAAACTTAAAGGAACACTTCGACAACACATTAGATTGGAGGGGGAGATCATGCTGGATATCTAAACCAACATGGACTCTGTAATGTGTTAGAAACTAAAGGATGCCACATCGTTTGATGGAAATGACAATTATCAATCTACAGAGGGCCGAATTCAAAGACGCCCTGAGAATCAAAGTTAAAAAATGATGCAACAGGCTAGTCCATTTGGATTAAATTATATTCCAGTGAGTCAAAAGGGCACTTAGTAGTTTGTATGGTTTGTATGTTGGGGCATGCTGCTAATAACATGACAGATGGTGCTTGGAGGATCTCCTTGCAGATCTGGAAGGCACCATCAGGGCATCACTGAGCTCCTGGACAGTCTTTAGATCAGACATTCACGCCAGTGCCATGCTGCAGGTCATTTTGCAGCTTTGAAAGTGCTCATCCTGTTCCTCCTTGCACAAACCAGCAGATATCAGCCCTCCTGATGGGTTAAGGACCTTCTGTGGCCCTGTCCAGCTTTCCTACAGTAACTGTGTCCTGGAACTCGTCCATGCTCTTGAGACTGTGCTGGGAGACACAGCAAACTTTCTGGTACATATTGAGATGGAACCACTGTAGGGTCCAGGAATTGCCTCATGCTACCACTAGTGGCACTGACCATAACCAAATGCAAAACAGTGAGAAAGCAGATGACAGAAAAAAATATCTTTGTCCTCCAGCTGTAAAACCATTCCTGTTTTGAGGGTTGCCACTCTAGTTGTTAATTTCATTAACACTAAAGCAGCTAAAACTGATTACCAACCCCCTCTGATATTTAACTGAGCAGATCAATATCACAGAGGTTTAACTGACTTGATGCTATACTCCGATTAACAAGTGTTCCTTTAATTTTTTTTACTTAGTGTATAATGAGTAGAGTGCTTTTTGGTCATTGAATATTGAAAATGAGCATGAGATATCCAGTCAGGTTGAAGACAGTGACACATTGTATCCACAATTTTGCCATTTGATTTGAAATAAAACTGAAGAGAGAGATTCAGTAAAGGACTGACAAAGCTTTGCAAAAGGAGCAAACCCATTGTTTTGGCAGTTCTTAAGTTCCAGACTTCAGGCGGTCCTTGCAGCCAAAACAGTTTTCGTCATTAAAGCATTAAAATAATCAGTTTATAAAATGCTTATATGAATTTGAACTTTTGAACCGCCCCCTGAAAACATGGGAATGTGTATAACAATAAATGAAGCAATGCAGTTCAACCCCTTGAGACTAAACGACAGGAGTTCAGTCGCACCATAGTTGTTTTATTTCAAATCTAATGGGATGTCTGGCACATCAGCAGTGACAACAGAGGTTAAGGACACAGACAAAGTGAACAGGCCAAGGGAGCGAGCAGCCTCTCTTATTTTGTGCTTGACTGTTCAAGCCTAAGCATAGTGCTCGTGATTCTAGTGTAGCAAAGGTGCTTCAAGGGTAGGCTCGGTGGCAGTGTGGCAGCCAAAAGTGACTAAAACCTGCAGAGTCACAAGTTACTTACACATATAACTCTACTGGGAGAGCCTATTGAGGAGCCCGGGGGAGAGATGGAGGCCTCGGACAGGCGTCTGTGCTGTGGGTTAGAATCAGACAAAGAGGGAGTTAATTCACATAGTGAGGAAGTTTCACTCTATATCTGTGGGCTTCTCTCTGTACCACTGTCAAATGCTCTTAGGACTGTTAAAACTAGTCCTCCGTAAACACAAAGACTGAATTGAAAGTCCAGCTCACCCTGAGTCTCCTCTCTGCTCTCGCCGCTTGCTTGCATAACGGGTGCCACACCTCGCATCCTGAGGAGCAAGAGAAAGAGGGCAGTCACACAGTTGCTGGGTGTTCCCCGCATGCCGTGCATTTTCTAAAATTGGTGAGCACAATCTAAAACATGCATATGTGTTGATACTCGACCTGTCAGGTACATTTCCTCGCCCTCTTTGAACATCATGTTGCAGCGGGCGCACCGAGCGCAGGTTGGATGGTAGTGTTTCCCTCCTGCCTGTGTGATGAGGAGAGGACGTGGCTGAACATAAATCATCGCCACAAGGATTTTCACAGATTGAGGGCTTATCTAAAAATCGCACCCCGCCTAGCAGAGCAGGTCACTGTTTCCATATGTTTTTTATGCGCTTTATTTGGCCACCAGTAGCCTCAGAAAGTATTAGGAGACCAGTGGATTGCCTGAAGCTGTTTCATCAGCATGCTAGAAACCACCCATTCTCTCCCTATGACATAATTAGAGCAAAGATCCCCGTAGGTCAGTCACATGAGGAAGCATGTGTATGCATGTGTGTGTACAATACAGATTCATGTAAGTGAAGGACATGTGAGTGTGAAACATGCCCTTGAACATGCAAGGTGCCTCGAGGGGATAAATCCAAGCACACGGTGCAGCTGAAATGGACACAGAAAAGTGATCACATTCCTGATGTTTCTCACATGCAACCCTGCGGGGCTGATGGCCGAGGCGTGGCCCCATCCCATCACCTCTGCCTTCCCTAAACGCACCATTCGAGAATTTCTATTTATAGAGGCACTGCAGACGAGGAGACCTGAACTGTGTCAGCTGAACTCCCACGGCATGCAAGTTTAAGTGGGTGTGTTTGTGTGCACAGTGAGGTACTTTATATCATTTCAAGCTGCACTGAATCTTCCTGGTGTTCATAAATCGCACGTTTTTACTGGATTTCCAAGAAATCGGTTGCACCTGATGAGCGAGCTCCCTCCAAGAGCTGCCACTGTGCAGCAAGACGCTCAGCTGTTTCCGAGACACATCTTAACCGCACTCCCTATCTGCTCAGGTTACTACAAAAGGGGGAGGATGCAGCACTTCTGTCTGTTTTCCAAGCAGTGGAGCGTTTACTATCGGTGGCCAAACGGTATCAGTTAAACAAGTGCTGCTACCATCTCAAATGAGGAACCTCTGTGGTGGCACTAACAGGCTGCTAAATTTATTGCCAAACTGAGACATTAAGTGAAACACAAGAAAGACGGTTTTATGATCCTCAACCCTCCACTTTCCCCCTTTATGTCTCCCCTCCTCCATCTTCTATATAACTACTCATTAAACTAACAACCTTTGGCTGTGTTAAGTTAAACGGAAGCGCTGCGCCGTGGGGGAAAAAAAAGTCTAATTATCGACACAGACGACACAGAGAGATTAATCCGAGTGTTTGACGTCGGACAGCATAAATGAAAGAAACACTTTTAAACAGACGTCTGTGCGACTTATTGGTATCTGTCAATGTGCCAATAATCAGCTCCTAAGTTTTTCTTATCCTTAATGAACTGCATTTTGCATGTGTAGGGCTACAAACCTCTGCATGAGACTTCCCCTGAGTCCGTCTAGATGCACGCTGCATCCTAAAGAAGTGCATCATTATGTGATCAGATACTGACAGAAGACTGAATGCAAGCGCGCGCAGATACACATGTTCAGAGAACAAACGACACAGATGCAGTGGGAAAAGAAAGTGAGCGAGAGACTTGCAGCATGAAGGCTGACATGTCCCCATGTCTATAAATAGCCTAGAGAGGCTGACAGTCAGGAACAAAGCACTTTACACCAGCTATTCTGACAGGCGAAGGAGCAAAGGGACAACAAGACCCTGTATGTGCATGTGTGTGTTTGTGTGTGACAAAGTTTTACCCTTTCCTCAAGTCCCCTCAGACACAAGACGCCCACCAGAGACTCTTCCAAAACATTTAATTAGCATCTGCACTTTATCACTTTCATTATTTCCAGCCCTGCTCTCCTCATTACTCTCCCTTCACTTCTTTCTTAAGCCCAACTCCTAACTCTTTGCTATAGATCCTTTGCTGCTGACTCCTTCTGCAATCTCTTAAAAAACTGCTTCACTCTGTGCATTTTTAATCCCGCTTTCTGTGTCTCCCTCTGACATCACCCTTCACTTTTTAGCCTCTGATCTTTTTTTTTAAACTCCCTTTTTGTCTCCGTTCCTTTCCCAAAGTTGTGCCTCAGTCTAGTTTTTTTTTTAACCTCCTCAGAGTGAAGGGTGGTTTGTGTTCTCTTTGACCTCAAGTAGAAACAGTCAATCTGCTCGGATGCTCTGTCGGGCGCGCTCAACGTGGTGCAGCTCAATTGGTTTCGGTTTAGTAAAGCTTCACAAAATGTTTTATCACCCCCTCAATCTTAAGTCGGTCACTCCCTGAAGCGCAGCGGGGCTTAAACTCCGCAGAGGACGTGCGACGCGGCCGTTCAATTACGATAACGCTGATTACGCTCCGCGGTTCACTCCAATTTGGATTTCTGTGCTGCTGCTGCGGTGGGATCATCTAATGTTGACATCTGGTTCCGTTCTCACCTCCAAAACCCTTCCACTGATGTATCTGCTGCAGGTCTCACATTTCACCCCATACTGGGCGTGGTAATCTGCCTCACAGTATGGCACTCCATCCCTGCAACATAGAACATGCTGCTAGTAGAGTATCAACGACACAATTTGCCTTGTCTTGGGGAAACCGCAGATAAAGAAGGACAGAGCAGTTGTTGGGCATTTTGTTTCTCTCTGTTTTCCTTCCCTTTACACACTCACTTGCTGATGTACTCTCCAGTGAGGACCATATTGCACGTCCGACATCTGAAGCAGCTGACGTGCCACTGTTTGTCAAGTGCCAGGAGAGACTGACCCTGCTTGATCTCGGCTCCACATCCAGCGCAGTCTGGAGAAAAAAAAGAAAAGGGAAAGGGAGGGAAAGAAAGAGGGACGCAGAGAGATAAGATGTTAAAATGTTGTGGAGCGGTAGAAATTGTAAGAGACAGAGAAAGGCATAATGAGCCCAAGGACTAAGTGTACATCTTTAAGCACTTTCTGAGCTACTAAGTGCAGTTTTCATCACTGCCACCACCTTAAATAAAACCTACTGTGCTTTTTACACTCCCCTAAGAGGTCCAGGGGATGTGGGAAAGTAACAAAAAGTGTCTGGGTTAAAAAAAAGGAGACAGGGAGGCAAAATTGTTAAATTAAAAGTTTTTATTAAAATTTCTATCTAAGAGATCTAACTAAGAGATACGGGCAAGCCGATAAGTAAGGAATGCAACAAAAAGCAGGAGTTCATCACTAAACTGAAAAGTTCATGTAAATCAAAAAAGGGTAAATCAGCAAAGCACACACTCGTCTCCACAGACCACCACACACAGCTGCACAACCAGCAAGGTCTCTGACACCAAAGTTCACCTTTCTCTGGCCTGAAGTACATTAGCTTAATTGCTGATTATACAAGCATAGAGCACATACATTGTTTTTGCCCTCAGAAAGATGCTTCAGCAGGTGTTACTGACCAACAGGAGCGTCGGGAGGCTTAAAAAAGGGTCAGCCCTCTGTTTGTTTGTACTAGATGGACGCTTGGCTTTAGCTTAACCTTTTTGACCCGGTCTGTTACACAAGAGAGTAAGTCACTCTAGGGACCACTCCAGTCTGCTTCGTCAGCCAAGACAAACTATGTTTTGTACTGAAAAACTGCAGTGTACAGTGCAGGCTGGGTTTCTGGCGTCCAAATCAATCTTAAAAAGTGATTTAGTGGTGATTGTGCTGAGTGTAAGGGGGCTGGGATTTTAGTCCCAGACCGTTCTTCTACTGAGTCATTATACACTTCTGATTTTAGCCACTGGATGAAACAGGTATTAGATCATCTAAAATTACGTAACAATGTTTGTGATAAAGAGCAGCCGGCTATGGACGCATAAAAATGTACAATAAATAATGCAGGAATGTTGCTGCTCACCACGCCTTTATCTGTGATGTCAAAGCAGTTTTTTAAACTAATCGTAAATGGTATGGCTCTTCTTCACACAACTTGCCTTATTTAGCCATGCTCACCTGGCTCAGACCTTAAAATACAATCAGTTTTAATTTCATTTTTTATATATATAATTTGTTTTTTGGTGAACGTGTGTGAACACACACTTCTCAAAGTGCAGAAATTGCCACAAAAAAAACTTTTAAAAAAGTAACTGCTTATGACCCAAAACATATAGCCTCATCAATCATGTAAGGTGGTGTGTCTGTTATTGTGTGGGTAGCGTGAAGAGAAAATGAAAGGAGTAGGCGAGGGGGCTGATACGCAACGAAGGTGCCCAAAAAAACTGGGGAAGTTGGATTTATGTCATACACACTAAGCTCTTACCCCACTGTAATATATCACGTTAAAATCTTGAATGAAATGAATTCGAATCCTTAAGAAGGCTCAGCAAATGAAATTACAGCACTGTGTAAAAAAATCTTATGTCGCCCCTCATTTCTTTATATTTTGCTTCCACTGGTGTATGCATGAGAAAACTTTAATAATTACTTAGCTCTGTTTTTTTTTTCTTTTTTTTCCCTCTAAGAATTCTGCACACTAAGCGTTTATTTACCTTCTTAAATATCCCGATCGTTATGCAAAATGAGGCAGTGCATTAGTGTGTGTGCCCTGTTCCGTCCACACACACTGCATCCTCATAAGACAGAGTGATGAACATGTACCTGGGGAGCTGTTCGAATTTTATTCTGCTGAATGGAGCAATTTGGGGAGGACTGTTGTTCACTGCCTATACGCCATCTGTTGTTACTGCACAGCCACTGAGCAGCAGACTGCTGTCTGTATGCTATGCTTAACAAATGATTCACTATCAGTCACTATCCTGCTGCTGTATCATAGTAATTTGTCATTTTAAATAACGAGAAGGAGAAAAATAACTTTACTAATAATCCCTCTGGGAAATTCCTGCATAACAGTTGTGGAGGATTTGCAGAAGGAGGAATTACGCATATCTGAATAAACTGAGGAAGGAGGAGCTCTCTGTGACCTTCGCTGAAGTATTCTGTCATTATTAGGACTTTTTTCTGAGTGGGCTACTCTTGCCAGCAGGGTGACTGTGCAGACTGTGGGAGACTTCCAAGACAGAGCTTAAACACCACCTCCTCTCTGCTACTGCGTGTAGATCATCCGGCTCTGGTACCAGGAATAAACCAACCATCTTAAAAAATTTTTTAGTCTCTACTTCCTGTCATTCATCCTCAGGTTTTATCATAGACTGTAAAATAAGATGGACGCAGGTGACATCACCTGTTGGTTTCGAAAGTTCTGTTATGAAGCATCTAGATGAGCGTTAACACCATTGCCATCTTGGTCTAACTGCTTGCTCAGCGACCAATGATTTATGATGAACAAACCATTAGCCATTAGTAGTTTCCTACCACAGATAATCCTAAATTTTAAAACACAGTATGACTGAGATTAAAAAACAGACCACATTTTTTATTCAATCTGACTCGAAATGAGTGACTGACTCAGCAAGAGCTTGTTCACAAAGGTAAGACACAGTTCAATAGGACTGTAAGTAGTAGTTATAGCTATCGCCATCTGGTGCCCTTCAGATAGAATGTGAGATTAAAGCACTTTGACATTAACTTAATGAGTCTTTAAAACAGTCACAAACCCAACATCACTAAGGCTAGATTCATTTTTTATATGCAGTCAAAGATCTAGTAACACACATGGTAGCAGGCTCATGATTTCTGTTAATAAACAACTATATGATATAAATGTGAGCATGCAGTGAACAAAACCACTAAACCCTGTATGTCTGAAATTGGCAGGTGGAGTATGTGTCTGTTTGTGTTGCATAATTCTCAGCTGGCAGATCAACACGGCAGGTCACTCCGCTGATTTGACAGACACACGATTAGCTAAATGAGCAAAGTAGGCTTCGTGGACATGTCGCATTAGCTTTAGCGCACCGTAGCGCCTGGTGGCCCTGAACAGAACGGACAGAGCGAGGTGGGCGCTGGACTTACGGCTGGGCCCGTGGATTTTGATCGGTTCATTTGACTTGACAAGTGTGTGGGAGCACTGCTGGCACACGCAGTCCTTTCCACTGAACGTCACCCTGTCTCCGATTGGAAAGGGTTTACTGAGGAGGCAAAAAAAAAGACAGACAAGAGAATTAGAAAGCGGAGCACAATGGGCGTTAAAACGCCTGCAGTAATTCTGTGTTTACATCCAAGTCTACTGTATTTGTTGAAATAACAAATGGGTGCTGGCAGAGACATGATTCGGTGACAGACAGGCCATAATCCTGCTGACACAAGCTGAATGCGGTCCGACATCCTCTATGAAACTGAAAATACATTTGCAAACTGTTGTGATGATGAGTTAATAGGATGCTGATTGTTACAGGAGCACCTGGCTGCTCTGTGATTAAAGAGATGATAATGCGACAGGCTTCTGAAAGGAAAACTGGCTCTCTCAGTGAGAATAAAAACTTATTAGGGAGACTTTGTGGAGCGCATACTAATTTTAATTGCCTATTGCTCTCTCAGTCTAGCCATCCAGCTTGCCCTCCCTACACAGCTGACGCCACCAGGTCACTGTTTTCAAGGCTTCAAAGAAAGAAGGAAGGAATAAAGAAGAGCAAAAACATGCGCCTGCTGACAGGCGGAGAATATGACAACCAGGCAACACCAATGAAATCAAATTTGCCACATCACGATGCACTGTTTTGACTCGCTTTCCTCTCCTTTCCAAGGAGACAGATTGATTTCCTTATGACCAGGGACGATACGAGAATGAATGGGGAGCTAAAAGGCTTAGAGAAGGCTGTGTAAAAAACATAGATGGCAGTAATCCTTTTACTCCCCCACCGAGCCCTGGAGCCGGAGCCAAGACCCAGAGGGAGGCTTGAGTCTCCAGTAGAGCCCCCAGTCAGCACACATGAGTGCAGCACATCCATGTAGTTACTTAAGGGTGCTCAGAGAATGTATAAAGTCTCTCTCTGTGTGTCTTTGCTAACAACATATTCGAGACTTGCTCCTCTGTGCATTTATTTTATTCACAAAAGGGCACCATCCAAACATGAGAGCTGAGCTGCAGATACACAAATTATGCAACAAAAGCTATGGTAAACACAAGCTGCTGGAAAGTGATTTCACTAAGGCTTTATTTTGAATGTCACTCTTTGGCTGGTCCAGAGGTTAACTGCACATTTTAAAATTCAGACATGTGTCCATGCGAATATTTGTGTCCAGCTCCAAGCACGACAGACTAAATCTCTTCTACATGTCTGAACATAGCATTCACATTGTATAGTTCAGCAGAACGAAGCACCAGAAATGCTGTGATGGTGCAGAAAAGCATCTCCGTGCATTTCTGACCTTGTCTTTACCTGTGTGTTGCTCTCACTCCCTCAAGACACTCTTGCCTTGTCAGCCCTTTGCAGCGCTTTAAAAATTTACTCTGTTTACATATTTAATGCTTTCTTTTTCTTAACTGACCAAAAAAGTAAAGCTATTTCTGGCTTTAGGGGTATGTCCTCTTGCTTTGATCACCACTGCGTTAAAAATACCTTCACGTGTAAAAGTGAAACTTGCAGTCGGACTCCATTAAAGCTGAAGCAGTGATGACAAAGAAGTCAAAGTGGAATAATGATGAGGACACAGAGGAAGAGAGGGCGATGTGGCTGATGATTAAAGAGCGCAAAGATTATTATTTGTGAATAATGCGAATGACGAAGAAGAAGCAAGAGCAAAGGAGGTGCGTCCAGAAGGAAGACAGGAGTGAAAGATGAGGGGAAGAAAGGACGTACAAGATGGAACAGTCAGCAATGTGACAGGGGGCAGACGGAGCACGAAAAAAGAGATTCACCCTTTGGCTTCTTGCTGTCTCTTCTAGTTTACTCCACATACACTGACAACACATACACACACATCACTGTCACTGCCAGCGCTGCTCCACTGCCTGTCTCTGTCCTGCTGGTATCATTTCAGTTTTTTTGGAGGGGGGGGAGTTGCTTTTTGTCTTTTGCCCACAGCTGCTGGGTCAGAATGTGTGTTTATCAGGCAATGTCAAGCAGATACCCGAAAACAATCTCTACTCTACTGGAAGACGATACTATAAGTAAGCGAAAAGGCTGCTCGCTTATTCACAAGGAGGCGCCACAGCAGGTAACTCTGCACGTTTGATTTGTCAGATTTTTTACGCCCTGATGCCCTTCCGAACGCAACCCCGCAAGGGATTTGTTTCTTCTCCCAGGATCAAAGCAGGGATCTTTCGCTTGTTAGGGGAATGTGTAAACCACTACAATATGATTTACTCTGGATACTGTTAGTAAAGATCCTTATAATGTAAACAACACATTAAAAACCAGTCAGCAAGTGAGAGGGTGCAAATGAGAGACAGGTTATCCCATATATGCAGCATGCTCTGAAGCGAAAGCGAGGGACACGGTTAAATAAAATAGAGAAAGGAGCCAACATTGATGCTGAGATTTCATTCTGAAGGAGCTTAACATGAACACTGATGGAGTTCATAGGAGAGATGACCTACTTTTACTAAACCTAAAAGTACGATACACCAGGTCAGCTTTCTATCTTTCCTACACTTGAGCTTTCCAATCACACATTTGCTGACATTCAGAAGATGAATCATAAGTTAATTATTAAATCCTCCATGAAAAAAGTCAGTCAATTAGCCAATTCTTGTTTTTAAAGATGCAACTTTTGCTGCGTCACTTCAGGTCTTGAGGCTGAAAATAGTGACTCATAGCCGAAAAGTAAAAAACAGTCATGCGTTTCTTATTCAGTGCCTCCACAATCTGTTTGCTATTTCCCATCGCCTCTATCATGCTGTTCTCTAACAAATTACTAATGAAGTCTCACAGAATAGACTGAGAAAAGCACAGATACTCTAAAGAAGTCAACCGGCAGGTCTCACATATCTTTTGTGCAATACATAAAGCAGCATGCTGACTGCATGCTGCAAATAGTAGCTACCAATAACAATATTATACTGTTTATTTGTTATAATCATACATATCCAATTCCAAATAATTAAGGTAACTGTTGCATAGGCAACTTTTATTCACATGAAGTTTGTTTATTTATAAGGAACCCCATTAGCTTCCACAACAGTGGTTGGTAGTCTTCCTGGGGCCCAAGCCATCAAATACAATCAAATAAAATGTTACACAATAAAGTCGATGGAAAATATCCACATAAGTGATAATACATTTTCTGCTTTGCAATAACTGGTTAACATTGGCTAGCAGATGAGCATAGCATTTTGCCGGTAATGAGCAGACATTGTTATGTCATTTTGAATCGGTGGAAACCAAAGCAGAGCAAAAAGAGACTCTGTATCATCTTTACATCTTCCAAAGTGGCCAAATATAATATAATATAATATAATATAATATAATATAATATAATATACATTTCTCAAGATAACTACAGCGCAACCTAGAGCACAATTTGGGTGAAGGGCCATTAGGTGATCACTGTGTGCATGTTTTGCCAAAAATACACTAATACTCTAGGAGGAGTGACAAATTGTGTGCAAATGATGAAAGTGACCTTGACCTTGGGCAAACTGTGGGTGAAGGCCCCTTAAATGGTAAATGGCCTGTATTTGTATTGCGCTTTACTTAGTCCCTAAGGACCCCAAAGCGCTTTACACTACATTCAGTCATTCACACACACATTCACACACTGGTGATGGCAAGCTACATTGTAGCCACAGCTGCCCTGGGGCGCACTGACAGAGGCGAGGCTGCCGGGCCCTCCGACCACCACCAGTAGGCAACGGGTGAAGTGTCTTCCCCAAGGACACAACGACCGAGACAGGGCTCGCAAAATTTCAAATTCCCTGGTAGCCCTTCGGGCAGGGACTCTTCAGTTTTTGGTAGCCCAAAATAAATTTAAGTAGCCCGAATAAAAAAGAGAGCAATTTTTTTGATTGATGTTTTGTTTCCTGTTTTGTTTCCGTTACAATATTATACATTAAAGTATAATATTGTAACGGAAAAAACATTAATCAAAAAATTGTTGAAACACAAATTACAACATTGTATAAAAATTACAATCATCAACTCAAATACTTGGTTCTAATTGAACAGAAATTTCTATGAACTTGTAAGAACTGTGTAGGACATGAATCAGTCTGTGTCAGATCCTGAATTTGAAATTTCCACTGAAGTTACGGGTAAGAGGTTAGTTCACTCTTTGCAACATAGTACATTGTTCTAAACAGATTTTTCCGGTTTATTTTTAGTATGTTATTTGCAATTGGTGTTTTCTGGGAAAGATATTGCAGACTGAGCAATAATGCATTTCTTGCATTTCTCATGGGTTCTAATGGGGGCCTTTCTAAAAATGACTGGTCCCAGTAACAAAGGTGCTTGTCGACTTAGAAATCGAGGGAAAACCAACAAAACACCCGGCAGAACATTATGTTACTTACACGGGTGCACATAAGTGGTCCGCATGTGCGCATTCGCTGTCAAAATAAAAGACGCGCACCAGATAAGAAGTTGCAACGCGCGTTTGCGTCCATATAAAAGGCACTGTTTTTGTCCGCTCGAGTGGGATTTTTACGGCACATTCTGCACCACATCTCTGTGCGTTCATCATTTGTTTGAAGCCAGCTCACCTCCTGCAACCACTTTTCCGAGAATACGCGCTTCTTTTGTGGTTCGGACTCCTTCTGACATTTCTTTGGAGGTGGAGGAACACCAAAGTAATTGCTTAAAGGAGCTTCTTCGACATCTTTAAGAGTTCTAAACAAATGTCTGTCCCCCTCCTGAAAATCTTATGTACGCAAACACGCGTTGCAACTTCTTATCTTGTGCGCGTTTTTTATTTTGACAGCGAATGCTCACCTGCAGACCACTTATGTGCAGTCCTGGTTATTTAGCTCGTCATATTGCAGCCACAGAAATTCTTTTGTCCATGAAACCATAAAGCTGCACTTTCTTTTTGCCTTATAGTCTGATTTGTCATAACTTTTCCGTTTTGTGGTCACTTCTTCACCCTGACCTGTCTTATTTGGCTCAGCAGAACTAAAATATATATCCTGCTGCTTTTACACACGCACTCACATAACGCTCAGCGATTCTCTGCGCGATCAACCTCTCACATGTTTAAGCTTGCTGCGGGAGATTTCACTTGTCATGTTTGCATAGTAAGCTAACGATTGATAAGACGATGTCAGAGGAATTGGTGCGCAAATTATCGTCACTCACCAATCAGTGCTGTCGCTCTCTATGCACAGTTTGCGTGATTGCAAAGTGAAAGCAAAAAACAAGCGCAAATTCAAACGCGATTTCAATATGTCACATATTGACAGTGGCTCACCGATGCCAATGACATAATTACCCAGCTACATTTCCGAAAGAATGCAAAAGCATTGACATATATTTTTCCTTCCTACGATAGCCCGACGGGCAGGGCAGAGATAGATTTTGGTAGCCCGACTGGAAAAATCACTAGCCCCGGGACATCGGGCTAGCAATTTTGCGAGCCCTGCGAGACTGTCGGAGCCGGGGCTTGAACCAGCAACCTTCCGATTACAAGAAGAATTGCCAACTCTTGAGCCACGATCGGTCAGATAAAATTCTGACCACTACTGTAGGATGACGAGCAATTGTTATGACTTTTTGTGAACTGTGGACAGATGGACGGAAGTCATCAGTCACTTGGCCTAAAATTCATATTTCAGAATAAAGTTCTTGCGCTCTTCTTTAGTCTTTGCACATAAACATCATCAGAATAGATACTTATATATAGTATTGTGTGTGTGTTTTGAGAAGGAATATACATACCTGCAAACACTGCAGACAAAGCACTTGGGGTGGTACGTGCGTCCCAGAGCAGAGACCACTTCTCCCGTGATGAAGGTGTCACAGCGGTCACAGCGTGTACCATACAAACGCTGATAGTCTGCCGTACAGATGTATTCGCCCTTCTTCTGGAAGAAGCCAGATTGTGCTAAATCACAGTTACACACTGTGGACAGAATGGTGAGAGACAGGAAAAGTGGGCCATTGGAAACAGTAAGGCATACAAAACAAAATTCTATATGTCTGTTTTTATTTCTATTTTTGGTTTTCCGCTTTAAGAGAACACATTTTTCTTTATCTGTCATCTGCTCTTTTTCTCTGTTTTGTTCCTCTACCAAAACATGTTTTTTTCAGTCAGTACTTTTTTCATTCGGTCTGAGCGCCCTCCTTTTTTACCTGTTTGTGTGTGTATACGTGTGCTTGGTTGTGCTGTGTGTGTCTGTTTGTCTTCACACACGGCTGCTAGGGAAGTTATTCAGTTCCAGACAGCGGTGAGCCAATTTGCAGTGATGGGAATATAATTATATAATCAGTGGAAAAGTCATTTTGTGCTAAACAATGTGAAGAAGGAGACAAAACAACAAACCACAAGCTCCCAACATCATCAGGACATCCACTACGGTCTCATTACATTTCACTGGAGAAGACATCAACATTTCTTGCTGTGTATGCACAAGGTAAGTGTTCAGTTTGTGTATGTGTTTCTATATATTGTGGATCCTAAGCAGACAGTACATGCTACAGCCCTTTGCTGTGTAACTGAGAGAGAATTCCAGTGGGTGTAACAAAATAGCCAAGAGGCATTTTCACAGATCAGCGGCCGGCGTGGTCTCTAGTTTCTTCCTATGCAGTTAACCAACAGGAAAGGCTGACAATTACTGGAACCTCTGACTGAAAAAACTATTATTACCTGATACATATTGCACTAATAAAGGTCATTAGAGAGGTACTTGTATAAACATTTTTTTTTTATTGTTTTAGCCAAATGAGAAATTCTTGAAACCAACATAAAGAGTATTTAAACCTTTGCCAATGCTGAACTTCACCCTCTCTTTCGGCATTATAGCTTTGACCCAGTAATTACTCATTTGCTGACACGGGCACTGTAATTAGACTTCTGTATAGTATACAATTATCATGTAACATAGCAGCAACCACTGTAACAGTTCAGATGGCAAAGCTTCAGATGGAGCCAGCCATCATTCTTATCTAAACACTTCTCACTAAACATTGGTCTAATATCAAATAGGGGTCTTTTTTCTACATTCATAACAAAATCTGAATCGAAACCTGATGTTTTTTTCCCACATTTCAGTGTGTCATATGTCCATACATGTCCATACACATCAGACTGAACTCAAAATGTCAGTTTGCGTGTTTAAGGTTGGCAATGTCACAAACCATAATTTAATTCTAGCTGCATTTCATGCTTCAGGCTGTTTGTAGAAGTCTTTCCTTGCTGCTTTATAGGCTCCCTTGCATAATCCATATGTGTATCCCCAAAGGAGGTGAGTTGTGTGCTTATATGCACATGGCAAAGGAGTGGTAACTTAATTCATTATTCATAACAATAGATTATTTCTGACTCAGAGACACAGCATACAATCTGTGTTTTTCTATATCTCAGACCTTTACAGTCATGTGCAAAAGAAAGTGGAAGAGGACTTTATGCAGTTCTGTGCATAAAGGAAAAACTAAGTACACCATTACTGCTTCTACAGTACAAGATGTTAAGTATCACAAGATGCTCCTATATGCACTTGAATAGGTGATCATCATCAAGTGTGACCTCCTCTATGAAACCAGAAGTTGTGACAGTTTGCTGTTTAGGAGCATTCAGATGTGTCTTAACACAATCCCTAAATCTTCCCAGGAAGATTATTAAAAACAAACATCCCTAGAAAATTCATCGAGAGGTCAGACTTTGCAATTCTCAGTAGAACTGGAAAAAACAAAAGCGCTACATCTCAGACTTTACAGACCTCAGTTAGCATTTTAGATCTTAAGTTTCATGACAGTACAATTAGGACCTGGGCACACAGCAGTTACTGAGCTAATCATGAACTCCTCTTTATACCAAAGTATTCTAGACTCAAATGTGAGGCCATCTGTCCTATAGCTGAAGCTTTACTGAAACTGGATCATGCAACAGGACAGTGATTCCCAAGCACAGCAGAAAATCTACAACAGACCACCTGAAAATGAAAGAAACAAGGTGCTGCAGTGGCACAGTCAAAGTCTAGACCTCAATGCTGTGGTGGGACTTTAAAAGTGCATAAACAAACAACTGCATTGTTGTGAAGAAGAGGGGGCCAAAATTCATCCAAAACAACAATTATTCCAAGTGCTAAAGGTGGTTCTACAAGATACTAAATCGCGACCTGTAGTTAATTTTCACAGGAGTGCATAGAGTCCTGTGAAAGTAGCTAATAACATGTAGCAGCAGTTAGAAAATAAACAAAACCCATCCTCCAGGACGATAAGTGACTGTTAAATTATCACTACACCTAGACAGAATATTCAGTGTTTATGACGTCAGGAAATTATGTATTAAAAACTATATCAATAAGCAGTAGGTCTGAGCTGGTAAGTATTAATAAACTCTTTTTGACATGATAGTGTTATGGTGCTTGTTCCATGTGGAAACATCACCTGCTGAACACAGAGACTCTTGCATAAATGACCTCAAAAAGACAGGTGAACTTGTGTTGTTGTTGGACCAGAGCAGATTCTGTGCAGAAATACATCACATGTCCCTGGTGAAGCAGGAGGTCTTGCAAGCAATGGTCAGTGAGTTAGAAACACATCCAGCATTTGCCTCCCATGTTTCTAAATTTGAACTCCAGTGTGTGTTTCATTTTCACTCAGATGTTTTAATCAGCCGATGATGGAGCGGTGGCCTACCCAAGATGTACCCTTTGTCCTATGACAGCTGGAATAAGCTACAGCCTCCCACCACGACCCTGACCTCAATAACATAACTAAAAAAAATGCATTGAAATATGAATGTCATGATGTTATTTTGTGAAACTCTGGATGCATGAGAAACTCTCCTGTGTTTCTACACTGAAGCCAAACCACTGACTATCATCATCATATGTAAAGGAAATATAAGCTTTAGGGAAAATCAGTAGGTTAACAGTATCAGGTTAACTGCTACTAAATGACTGCCACAGTAAATAAATATCTTCATTTACCAAGGCATCACTCTTCTTACGATGGAATGAATCACCTTCAATACCAATAACTTACTGATAATAAATGGATTTATACTGGCCACATACTACAGAGACTGAGCTGCTGCTCTAGGCAGTACTTGGCTCCCTACAGCCGCCCAGTTTTCAATTTTTGTTGGCAGGCTGAGAGTTCACAGACATGCAGACATACACATAAACCCTTCAAAGGGGCTCATTTAATCTCAAGCTGTTTATGAGTGGAGCACATTGACTTAATGGTGTAATAAAAGATCAATGGGCCCTCACTTAAAAACAAAACAATCTCCCTCAGGAGGATGGAGACACATAAATCCATCCCCGATGAGGTGGCACACTGCGTATGCAGAGATAGCATGGCAGAACTGGACAGCGTGCACACTGAGATGCGATCACAGCAGATCTTTATCATTTTGACAGGTCATTGGCATTGAGGCAAAGTGAGTGCAGATTTGCAGTAGAGGAGCATAAGAAGATCCATAAGGAGATCCACAGCTCTCAGATATAAAATAGCTTGTTTATATAAATGTGTGTGTGTGTGTGTGCCTGCGCCAACCACATTTCCAGAACCACTGAACAATGGCACATAGCTTCAAAAAGTGCCTCGACTGCATTTTGAGCCAGACTTACTAAGGCTCTTACCAGAAGCCCAAATCACAGGCTATCCAGTTCCTTTACGGAAAAAAGGGAATGAGAGGGTAAATATTTCCACATCTATTAATGTTTTCACCATGGAAAAAAAAATAAAAATCATTGTGTCTTGAAATGCCATTCACTTAATAAAAACAATGTTTTCATCTTTTCAAACTAAATTGAAGTCAATGACTGGTTTCATTTCGTCTAGTTCTCGCTTGCCTCTCTCTTTTCCTTTTCCTCAGTCTCTCCACCCTTGTTCTCAAAATGATTTGCTTTTCAGTCTTGCCCCAGATTGATTTCTAAATAAGTGAAATCTGCTCAATTAGCCTAATGCACTGTATACATAAGCATATGGATGCTGGATTGAATCACAGCCAGCTGAATTGATCAGCTCAGCCTGGATTGGACGGGAGAGATGTGTGGTTCACCTGTTGGCTTATCGCGCTGTTTTCTTCAGGCGATAAGCCGGTTGCATTGCAAAGGACGTCCCCCCCTTACCCAGTTGCCAGGAGGATATAAACCTTCCATGGTTGCCCTAGAGACAGCTAGGTCCCAGCTTGAGTGATGAGGTGGTGGTGGTACTGGTGGTAACTCATTCGGAGAAGCTTTAGTTGAACGGGAAGCTGTAAATACCAAACCTCGTCTTTCATAATCTGATGATCTGTAGCCAGGTTCTCAGTTACTGTAATTGTGACATAAAGGATTATACCATGTTCTGATTTATATACTTCTAACCTAAACAAACTACTTTTAGCAGACATTAATGATGAAATGAGAGTTTTTGTAGCTTATTAACCTGTAGCTACTCTTTTTATTGGATTTAAAGACTTTCCACGATATTTCTGTAACTTAACTACAAACATGCCTATTACTACGAATCAATCATTACATCAGATCAAACTACAAGTATTGCTTGTTTGCTTTAACAGGGTAATCACTTTGTAATGTGCACCTGAGTGAGTAACCAAAAGAAAATTACACTTTTTAGATATTTGAAAAAAAGTGCCATTCATAACACTTTCCTAAAAAGCTTTTCACTTTTACAAGCCTACTCAGAAGGAGTCCTTCTACTCTCCAAGTGCTCCCAATTCAACTGTGACCATCAAGCATATTTTCTAAGCTCATCCCTCAGAATTTTAGGTGCCAGCACAGTGGGTGGAGTTGGGACTGAATACGGTGTCTCTGCTGCTGCTGCACAGTTGTGGCCCAGCTTGGCTCTAAGAAGAAAGATTTTGGTTAGAGCCACACAACCAGCACCACATGGGTGCGGGCACACACCCATAAAAACAAGAGCCCAGCACAACTGAAAACTTTAATATCTGCTTTAATATCCTCTGAATAGACCGTGAGGATTTTTACTGTGCACATCCCACATCGATGTGCAAAAGTCAATAAAAAGACTGTTTTGCTTGTTTGTGTAAGAGATGTGTATTATTCCGTGGAGACGTGGAGATTTATTGTCATTTAAATGCCTAAATAAAGACGAGCTTTGCAGAACCAAATTAGATCAAACACTTAATTTCATTTATTTGCTTGTTTTATGCTCTCTCCCTGAATGACATGCTAATGAGGGAAACCAAAAGATGACGCTCGTCTTCTTGATGTATTTCATTCTGGGGCTGTGCAGGAAGCATCTAGAGATTATAAGTCTCCTTATTAGAGGTTAACATGTAGGCTGGTGTCTTCAGCTGTGGTCATTATAACAGCACTGATTAGGCATCCACGGGGGGTCTGCCTGATTGGGTATTTATCTCCAGCCAACAGACGCAATTAAAATTCCCTTCTGAAAGTCAGCCCAAAACGGAACTCCAAAATAGTCCGTCAACCCCCCACCCCCCACCCCCCCTTCTCTGTCTGTGACTTTCCGTTTCAAGACTGCTTCCAATTTTTTGTGGCTCTGAGCACAAGGTCTCCGCTTTATCTCAATTTGCACCCTCTCTTCTCACCACTACAGAGCTCTACCTCAACACAACCTCGCCTTTTTTTTACAGTGTTCCTTCCCTTGCTCCGTCTGTCACTGTAACTTTTCCCCACTGCTTATTACGCCACACTTAGGTTTTCATAATGTGCTATTAAGTGAATCGATATGCTTTTGCAGTACCGTCAAGTAGCCTCGCGGCACATTTTAATTGCTGTCAGCATTGTGCTAATTTCCCAGCCTTTTGCAGTAAAATACAGGCAGTCACAGATAGTTTAGCAAAGGGACATTTAGTAGTGGGGCAGTGACAAGTTTCATTAGAGAAAGAACTTCAGACGCACATCTGTGGTACCAACATGGGGCCCTCGCTGCCCTCTCTCTGTCCCCCCGGATCTGAGGCTCTCTGACAGGAGGGAACACTTCAAGAGTAAATAATGCGTTTTCTCAAGTTGTGCCAAATCGTGGGGCGGTGGAAGAAGGGGTCAGACAAACAGGAAGAGGAGACAGACAAAAGGCACACTAGCAGCTCTGTGAGGCACTGCGCTTCAATCTCAATACTCTTAAGATGCGTACAGTTGATATGCAGGTAATGCAGGTTGAGCTTTTGCACATATTTTACAATGCATGCAGTTTAGTTTAATGTATTAGCATGCTAAAGCTCACTACTTAGCAATGTGCATACAAGTGAACTGATGACAGCATTAATTAATTGTCTATGAAGAATTTGTAGATCCATACCAAATTTGTGACAATTAATCAGGTGAATTCAGTAAATAACTAAACTTCTGATCCATATCAAGAGATGTAGTAAGGTTCAACCATCCAGTAGTTTTTGGGATATTTTTGTCTGGACCAACTGGACAGTGCTGCCACCCCTTGAGCTCTGCTTCAAGCACGTCTAAAGGAAAACGGCAATAGAAGACAGACGGAGATGTTTTTATAGGAAAGGGCAAGAGAAGGAGGAGGCGGGTGGACAGCTAAAGGCTAAAGCAGAGAGAAAGCATGCATGAGTGGCAGGGCTTCCCTCATATTTGGCTGCTGTAGTTGATGGAGACAGATGGTTGCCCAGTGGAGTCTCTTCATACCAGCAGACCAGCCCTGCTGCTGAGGCCTTCAGCTTTTAACCCTAAGAGAGCTGATGAGAGATTCTGAGGGGAAGGGAAAACAAGACATGAACGAGATCACAGACACACAGAGACAGCCAGACGGCTACAGATGACGCTTTGAAATAAGCCCTAAACATGCTCCAGTCGGTATGTCCGAATGCGCTTGTCTAACACGGCTTCTTCTTTACAATCAAGAAAAGACTCCTTCTCTGAAGAAGACACTTGCACACCTAGGAAGCTGCACCTCACTGTTCCAAGCAAGCACACACAGACACACCTAGAGGAAACAAAATGATTCTCAGTATGTGAAAGCCCTCAGGACCAATACACTTTGGGAGAAACGAACAGAGGTATAATCCCTGCCATCTAAACCGAATCCAGAGTCGTAAGGGAAAAGCGCCACTTCCTGCCACACTCCCTTCTCCCTCCGCCAGAATCTCTCCCTAGCAACCATGCATTGGCGTGGTGATTGGACCGGCGTACCAGCGGTTGCTATAGCTACAGGAAGCTCCCCTTTCCTGTAACCCCCTCGTTTTTTTGTGTGGTTTTTTTTGTGCTTTTTCTGTGTCTGTCTCTCTGTTTCTCCTCATAACCTTGCTGTCTTTGTTTTTCTCTTTATTTCTCTCTTTCTTCTTTTTTATATTCTACTCCCCACTGTACTTCTCTCCATTACAGTCTCTCCCCTTGCCTTCAGAGAGCAGTGGCAGTACAGTACAGTAGGCTGATGTTAATATGATGGGGGCTGATGGCATCCAAAGGGAGGCTGGATTGACTGAGACAGATCTGCAGAGAAAGAGCCAAAGATGCTGCTGCTTTATAAAAGCCCCGGTGAGAATATCAGCCAGAAAGGGTGCATTAGCAGAGCAGTCAAGTATTTATCTGACCTGTCTGAATAAATCTTCTATTCCCCTCAGCGCTGTTTTATGAGAAAAATCTGCTTTGTCTCAGAAAATAAATAACTACCAGGAGCAGGTTTGCAGTTTATGTGCAAACGTGTCTGTGTTTGCATCGGTCTCCTGCTCTGTTTGGATATTTGCTTCTCTGTGTCTGTGTTCTTTGTTAGTCTGTGAGCTGGCTGCATAGGAAGCAAGCACCTTGATTTATGTTTGAGTTAGCCTTATGCTTGTGACACTGACAGGCTCCCTCTGTTTTTGTAGGAATCTAAGAGTGCCAATTATGCTTTGGGTAAATGTGGTCACTATGTCACTGAACCAGTATGCACTAGTCAGCCCATATAGCAGTAATAGAACACTCCATCGTCACACACTATAGCCAGCTGCTGACAAGCTTTACAGGATGCATGTATTCAGGAGCTGTTTAATCATTCTGTGAGCTGGCTTCTGTCTTCAGCGTTTTCCATACTTCTTCTTCTTTTTTTGTCTTGATATTTTCCAGCTGATTGCGTGGCTGCTTTTTCATGCCATAATCAGCTGCGGTATAATGGGTTCAAATGAGATGATTAGTGATCTGTTCCTCCTCTAACTAATGCATGAGAGATGAATTATGGTAATGTAGCATGCAGAAGGTTCATAAGTGTGGGCAAAGATAGAGGGAGAATGAAATGATAAATGATGTGGTTGTATGTCTATATGTGTTTTTACATGCTAAGAGAATGTGGGAGACAGTAACTGAGAGTGTCAGACTTTTTAAGACTGAATGATCAGGAGCTATTCAGTGGGGCATAGTCAGCCCTTTTGAGGAGAAAAGGAGGCTGGATGGAATACAGACAGAAAAGGAGAAGTAGGAAAAACAGGAGGGAGATTTTATGTCATAGTTTCACAGTGGAGATGAAGGAAATGGTCGAGGTCAATAACCTGCGCACTCATTCTGATTTTTAAAAAGAGAAAAAAAAGGCCAGGAAATCGCAAAATCAAATTATGAAACACACCCCGGTCTCAAAGTTCATAACCAGGAGGGCTAGATAAAGATATTGGCTGCCGGGCAGTGAATTTTCACTACGGTGTGTTGGCATAATACAGTTTAGCCATTAGCCTCCAAATTGCACACACCGCTTGCCAATGTCATCCTGCCCCGAGATGAGAAATTGATTTCATGCTTGAGTGACTGTCATGAGGAAAAAGAAGAAGACGGAGAAAGCAAAAGAGAGAGAGAGAAGAAGAATCAGAAAAAAACATGACAGAGATGGACAGACACGGGAAAAATCCTACCAATGCATTCGGGACATTTTTACACTCTCGAAAAATATACAGAGAACAAACTAAAAGCCAAAGTCAATGCAGACAAAAGGGGAAAGATGGAGTTTGCGAAGTTCAACGGAACATGGAACATGTTTGTGTGTGAGGGGGATTTACACACTGAACAATAAAAGCTTTAGAAAACTGCTGGGTGTGCAGAAGTCCATACGGGAGAGCATATTATGGGCAGGTTTGTGTCAGAGCCTGGCCATACAATAGTCCCCCATTGCCTCATGGGAGCAGGAGAACTGTCTGGAACACGAGGGGAGAGATTTGTCAGATAGGTGTAGGCTAAGATGATGCGATCAGTGACAGCTTTCCATTAGCATCGCGCTGCTACGAGTGCGAGGAAGAGGAAGAAAAGAAAGTGAGAATCAGACTGGCATTATACTCAAGTGATGATGTAATGTTTAGGCGACACAAACGACCCCCCATCCCCCCTCTTTTTCTCTTTTCTGCTCGGTTTCGGTGCTCTGCCCCCCTTTTTTCTCTGGGGCACAGAACAGAGCTTTTCGATTGGTTAATAGGACCATAGAGATGCTGAGAATATCCACCAACCAGGGCCCGGGTGCCCCTTCACATCGTTACCACAGCAACCCCACACAACCACAGTGAGCGTGCACACATGTATACAGTAGACGTGCGTGCTTATAAACACGACTGCATGTGTGCACAATAAGCTTTTTTTGTTTTTGTTTTTTACATGTGTGACAGCTAGATGTAACAACAATCCTCAGAAGAATAGCCTTCTGTGAGTTTATCAACTGTAGAACGTCTGGGAGCTGCACAGCACTGTAGTGCAGAGACATATCCTCAGCATAACCGTGTGTAATATCCACAAAACTTAAAAAGAGGTTATACACACACAATACGGTAATATTATGTTGAAGCACAGTACGTATCACTCCGCGAAGCTCCTGCCTACGATAGCCGTAATGCTCCGACAATCCATCAAGCGGTGCGGGTTTGTAGCTTAGCAAAGTCGTTCTAAAACATTTGACAGATTTTCGAGCGCCGTGTACCAGATAAAATCGTTTGGAGCTCAGTAAACACAACCAGAATGCATACATAAGGCCCACTGGATTATAAGATTTTCAGAAAAATCAAAGGATTAATTTTAAGTGTGCCGTATTTTCCAAAAAACACGGTAATAACGACGGCCCGCTAGCATGCTTTACCAAAAATAGTGCTTTGTTGTGTTCTGATGGACGAAAGCTAAACCAGTTCCACACCACTGAAGTTGCAGCATTTTTACAAAGCAATTCCGGTTCATTTGCTTCATTCAACGATCTGATTTCGCCTTTCACATTCTCCGTCGCCGCCATGCTTTTTCCGCCATGTGCGTATGAAAACAAAGGCACTGCGCATGTGCGTTTTACCCATATTCTATCGTGATATTTCATTTTCTTATCATTGCCCAACATTATACCGGTATTACCATGAACGGTATGATATGGCCCAGCCCTACTACTCAGGACGTTTCCTTATGTAAAAAAAGAAAAAGACAGTTGTCCTGTCTCACAAAAAAAACAGGAAATGAAAAAAAAAAGAAATAATATTTTTTCAGTTTTTTTGTTTTTTTCATTTTTTAAAATTTTGCACTGAATAATGTTTACAGTGGAAGAGTTTGCACAATTCTAATGAGCTTGAAACTCAATTTTTGGTACGACAGCATTTATTCTTTGGCACAGCCTGAACTCTCTGAGCAAAGCTTTCTTGTCATTTGCTTAAGTAGTCTACAGGAATAGTTCTCCAGGCTTCTTGAAGGACATTCCAAAGCTCTTTTTTGGATGTCGGCTGCCTTTAGTTCCATTCTCTGTCAAAATTATCCCACACTGCTTCAAAAATGTTGGGGTCTGAGCTCTGGGGCGGCCAATCACTGACTCACAGTACTCCATTGTGTGGTTTTTCTATCCAGGTATGCTTTTACTGCATTGGCAGTGAGTTTGGGATCATTGTCATGCTGAAAATGAAGGCATGAAGGCAAATTTATGGTTCAGCAGGGGTAGTGTATTCATAGTCCGCTGGTAGTCCCGGGGAAAACCCGTGCACCTGCAGAGAGCTCTGTTATCAGATGTAAGCAGTGTACAAAGTATGTGGTACAACCAGTCTGTGGACCACTCTTACTTGTGCTATTGTTGGTGCGTCAGCCAGCCGTGGAGAAGTGCGAAGCTATAACATTCAAAGAGCTGATGGGAAACCAGTGTTAAAAACAATAAAAGGTGTCCACTACTGTCTGTGCTTTTTTGTGTGTATTTTTCCATTCCTGGTGAGCTCCTCCACCATACCTGTCAACCAATCAGCATTTGGCTAACTCCATGTCACTGGATGCAGTGACTGGATGCAGTTAGGATTTTGGAGGACTACAAAGGAGCAAGGGTGCGATGGGTAAAAACCCCCCTCGACAGACAAATTTGCAGGATCCTAAATCACGCTTTAACAGTCGTACACTTTCACGATGTTATTGCGTGGTGGATGAAAATCTGACCAGATGCATCTATTAGCTCATTTGTTTGCTATTTCTTAGGGACATGACTTTCAGAAACAGTTAATTAGATTTTTTTTAAGCTCCGTCACTTCTGTTTTTTTGTCCTTCAATTGTGCAGTTTCTTCCTTTTTTTCCCTCTTTTAAGGACATGCTGCACAGGATGCTGAGATTTGCCAAGCTTTCAGCTAATAGCTCTTTTTGTTCTCGTTTTGTTGGTGCAAACATAAAGTTTTGTGCTTGTCAAACTGCTTTATTTTTGGCACTTTTCAAATATTCATATAAAGAAATGGGAAAAATTATGTGTTTTTGCAACAGACTGATGTGCCTAAAGATACAAAAAAATGCTTCTTTGTTAAGCTGTTATGTGTAACGCAACACTGGTTCATCCCTCGCCATTTTTGCACTTGAATAATTTGTACTTCATAATTAAAGGGCTTTATAAAAAAAATATTCCTTTTAAAATGGTCAGGTATAATAACTGAACAGAGAATGATTGAAAAAGTAGCCAATGTCCACAGAATTTTTTTTAAAGACCTTTACAAATCCTTTAAAAATTTACAAGAAAGCTTGGCTGCTTGGAAGGAAAATATAAAGAAATGAGGCGTGGTTCAAGACTCTTTTAGCACACTGTCGATTGATTTGGGTGTATATAATATAATATAATATAATATAATATAATACATAAACCATTCCTCTACGCAACTTGTGCTACCAATGCAAACATATTACAGAAAATATGTGGCAAGGCGATTCCTTTTTCATTTGTCCTGTAGCAGTTTTGGTCTCAAATGTTACAAAGAACTGATAAGTAACCCACAACTTACTGACTGTCTTTGTTTTAGTGTGGAACTATTAACATAATTCTGAGAACGCTTGCTCAAGGCTGTACAGCAGTGTGACAAACAGCATTCCTCGTTTCTTTCATTTCCAGTTTTCATTTTACACATGCACAGACACGTGCTTGTCACGAGCCCCTTTCAGACTTGCCCTTCACTCTGCAAATTTTGCCAATTGTACATGTCAGTTTTGCATTTGAAATGAACTATGAGTCAGTCTGATTTTTGCTGAGCCACATAAAAATACAAATCCCATTCATCAGACTGTCAACCTCCTAAATTTCCCTCAACTTGAATGTCAGTTGGTCACAGTATGAATACATTTTGCCTCCAAAGTCTACAGCATAACCAGTGTACATTTTACCTGGGTGTGTAGCTCTCAAAATGTCAATTAACCCTGCAGTAAAACATGTCCTAGAGCACGCTGCCATGTAAATGTGCTTTACACAACAGACAAACACAAATTACAAAAGTGAAAGGCATTCCACACAACTCCTACACTAAGAGGGTGTGTGACTATGTCACCATTGTTTCTATTGGAGGTCACCGGTGCTCTTCCACTGCAAAGCTAAATCAGTCTCATTAATCCACAGCATACAATCTCTTTTAAGTTGCCAGCAAATTAACAGGCTACCTTAGCAGGAGCCTGAGTCGCCTGCAAGGCACCTCTGATCCATTCCAATTCCCACCGTTTACTAATAGTAGCACTCAGCATGTACGCTAGAAGACGGATGAAAAAATGCATAGGCAGTATCTGCAAGCGTGCATGTGGGTGTGTGCTCAGCAGACGAAGGCGTGACCAAGATAGATGTCGTGTTTCTGGCCTACCACTGGAATTCCCAGTTCTTTCTAACCATGGCCACCCAGGCTCAGGAACTGTGCAAGGCAGCTCCAGTTTGTGTGATTTTTATATAACTGATTAATTTCTTACCGGTGCAGGTGAAACACTTGACATGAAAGTGGGTCTCTTGTACTCGTACCACTTCGCCTTTGCAAACTTCCCGACATCGCTGGCACCGGATTGGCCCAGAGCTCCGCTGACCGCCTGTTGAGTCTTGGCGATAAGCTGATGAAGGCATAAAAAGAACATTTACTGAACTCAGCTATGGTCCGCTAAAAAACACATTAAAACACAATTTTGAAAGTTGTGTTGACTGTTCCCATTCCCAGTTTCCTTAAGGTTTAGTTTTCCTCTCTCTCAAAGCACATTTGCAGTTCTGAACCTCTGACAAAGTCCTAAGCTTCTCAGGCCTTTTATATGTAACTGATGCCAGCTTTTAAAGACACTTTAAGTTATAGTTACTTGTATATATATATATATATATATATATATATATATATATATATATATAAGGGGTGCAACAATACTCGTATCGATATTGAACCGTTCGATACAGTGCTTTCGGTTGGGTACGCACGTGTATCGAACAATACAAAATTTTTAATTTATTTTATCAACTTTCCTTCTGACGATGCTGTCTGTGTTGAGAGCTCAGTGGATCTGCGCTCGACAGTGCAGCCTAGGCGGAGTAGTGGAACGCAGATTCACTGAGCGCAGGGCAAGCTAGCAAGACAGAAGTTAAGCTCTCATTGCAACATGGCAAATTGAACCTCCCCCACCCTCATTCAGATGTGGCGTTTGGAACTATTTTGGTCTTCATGTGAAGTATGACCCTGAAGGTAAGCGCGTCATGGACAAAAGTAAAACAGTATGTCGGATGTGCCACACAATGCTCAATTACATTGGTGGGAACTAGTGCGTTAGCGCAGTTAGCTCGTTAACGTGTTGGCCGTCCAGCCCCACGCACGGGGCGATCCGTGGTAGCTCGTTAACAGAGATTTGCCGTGTTGTGGCATTAACGTCATTTCAACAAGATTAACGCTGACAGCACTAGTGGGAACACAACAAATATGACTGCACATTTACTCCGACATCATCCTTGTGCAAAGACAAGTGGAAGCAGACAAAAACAACAAGCACGCATGCTACAAACTTTACCCGAGTCATTTAGACAGCCGTTAGCACATGATTCTCCGTATGGGGAGATGATATGTTTAATATGCTGCTGAGAATATAGCCCAGAAGAAGCGTATAGTATAGCTTTTATTTTGGAAAGAGCCATTTCTCTGTAATAAACTCTCTTTTCCAAAGATGAGTGATTCCTCAATCAGATATATGCTGTTGTTTCAGCAATATTAAATTTAAAAACTGTACTTTTGAGTTAAAACACATATTTATAATTTTAGTAAATGACAAATTGAAAAGGCATGAACATTTTTTTTGTATCAAAAAAATATCAAACTGTGACACCAAAGTATCGAACCGAACCGAACCGTGAATCGTATCGTACCGTATCGTATCGTTGCACTCCTAATATATATATATATATGTGTGTGTGTGTGTGTGTGTGTGCATTAACCTGCATGGACATGTTGCCGTCATTCCTGCCATTTTGTAATACTATTTCTTGATTTTATAAATTCTTGCCCTCTTAAACTAAATTTAATCAACTTCCCCCTGGGATTAATAAAGTATTCTGATTCTAATATGCAGTATAAACGGAGCCTGGTATGAGTTCAAGCAGGCCAGGGAATCAAGCTCAGCTGCAATCGCAGCAGATGATCTTTTCTCAAAATTACATAGTAATGCAGTTTGATATTGCCATTGTCAGTCACACAAATGTGATTCAGAGAAACTATACAGTATCCACAATATCTTCTTTAATCAGCATAATAATACTTCTGTTAATGGGTGAAAGATATAACGCGGCTTTTCATTTTCAAATGTTATCTGAGGAGAGAGTACATTACAGACTCCACTGTGTGCAGTACAAACAATAAGATCAGTGTGTAGCTCTGTCAACACTTGCTCTGAAGCTGTGAGGTCTGACACCTATGTAAGCTTGGTAAGCTCCAGGCTTTCTCTCTCACTGTCTCTATTTTTCACACAGTTATACGGGATGACACACACAAACATATACACACACACATATAGACACGCACACACACACACATACACTGCTGTGTCAGTAGAGAAAGCGAGATGGATCCCCTTACCTCATTATACCTTACATGTCAGACTCCTGCAAGCCCAATAGCTATTTCACACAGTCAGGAAA
Source organism: Neolamprologus brichardi (assembly GCF_056152115.1). Classification (NCBI taxonomy): domain Eukaryota; kingdom Metazoa; phylum Chordata; class Actinopteri; order Cichliformes; family Cichlidae; genus Neolamprologus; species Neolamprologus brichardi. Next base: position 21,296,620 of record NC_142105.1, read on the forward strand.
GCACGTTCACACAGAAAGCCTTAAGAGTATTGGAATAAATGCGAACACAAGGAAAAAAGGTTGAAATATTATATTAACTGAATCTTGGGCTATTAAGGGCTCTTTAAAGGTCCATCTTCTCCTCTGGGTTGTAAACACACTTGAATCCACAGCCAAAGAAATGGATAATGGACAACCAGTCACTTATTTATCTCTATCTTTCAAAGGAGTATGAGAGGTCATACTCTCTGTGGAAGGGGTATAATGGCTGGGTAACCAGCTGGCCTTGACTACCTGAATAGCTAAGTGAAGGATTGCGCTGCTAAAGTCAAAGCAGCAGCAGCATATGGGCTGCCGTGACAGTGCTACCGATTCCATTTCACCGAGTGAATCCCAAAGGGCTGGCATCACTTAAACAGTCTAAGGGCCTTGCACATCTCAAAGTCTGAGCTCTCCTTGCGTGCCTCGAAGTTGACAACAGGATATTCACTGTGCATGTGAACACGAGGACGTGCATGTATGCATAACTGTAGCTGTGTATTTTCTCACTCTGGACAGGGTTGTGGGCACTGGAAATATGCAAGCATATTTTTCCCACTCCCCACCTCCCACACTGGAGCCTCTGTAAATCCATAACTTTCCTCACAATGTTGGCAGCACTAACCTGACTGATAAGTGCAAAGGCGATGGTTCAAACAATAGCACTTCCGTAAAACTATCTCTTTTTTGTCTTTTTAGGTTTTTTTTATTAATGTAAAAAACGACTATTCATTAACACTGTTCCCAGCAGGAGGACATGAGAGATGATGGGAACCAACGGCAGAACATGTAAGCCCGTGCCAACACCTGTAAAAGACAGAGTATTTACTTACAGGTCTGACCTTCTTAATCTGGGCCAGAACAAACCTCTGGCACACAACACAGGTAGGTAACATTGTACAAAAATTAACAATGTAGCTCAAATCTGACTGTGGTAAGGAATGGCAGTTATCAACAGGTACTTAAATTATAGGCAGGGGTGAGGTAAATGACAAGAATTTTTTTCAAACGCTCAACAAGTCTGTTTTAATGATCCAGGTGCTTGTTTAACCTCTTGAATGTCTGTGACAGAAAGAGAAAGACAGCCGAGGATCCAGGTCCAAAAGAAGCTCAGGAGCCGAAGTATTATGTAACTCTATCTAATTGTGTCAACACGCTCACTCTCATTAACTGCAGCAAAGCTCTCCTCCAAACCCCTTATAGGCACCTCTCTAACAATCCTCCTTCCTCTCCCCTAGTGAGGTGTTGAGTCGTTCTTCGAAATTATGGCCACCAGACTACCAGTTTAATCCACTGACTCCAAATCATTTGAGAGTAGCCTGGAAGAATACAGCCTTTGGTAACAGGTGATAACAACAGGGCTTTGGTCAGAGAGGCAGACAACATCCCCAGGGACTGAGAGGTTGCTGCTATTTCTACCCCTGACCTGACAGCCCCAGGGAAAGACATGCTGTGGGTTCAGTCATGAGGGATGTTGGGTAGCAATGAGAAAAAGAATAGGACATTCTAAGCGAGCCAATACAAAGACCTTTAGGAATTAAGATGAATTATTAAAAGGAAAAGAACTGCTTTGCAATCTGTGATTACTTTCCAAAGCTTTTTCTTTGGTTTTCAAAAACTTAAATTTCATTTTTGAATTCTAACAAATTTAAATTGATCTCTACTAAACAAAGACCACAAGCACAAGACTTAAATCAAGGTGAATTCATTACAGAGAGAAACTTATTTGGTAGTCATCTTAAAATTTTTATTTTTATTGTTTAAAATCCATAGCATAGTAACTGCAGTTTGAGAAGTTTGCAAAAAGACTTGACTGACAGTCATTTTGATGCAAAACCATCAACTTGTAGTTTAGCAACACAGCTGTGGTGTCTGGTAAGGTAGCAGATAATCTATCAGAAGCTGTGAGAATCTCATCCATAATTTTTCAGCAGGCATCTTCCTGGACAATTTGACAGCTGGTAGCAAAACATCAATGCCTAATGTCGCACATGTATCTGGGTGACAACTCAAACCCTTTAGAGAAAACTGCTGATGAATTTTTCAAATTCTGTTTTTTGTCGTTTTCTGATCCAGACACTAAATCCTCTTATAAAACTCTAAAGTGCCATGAAATCCAAGCGGCAACCAGCAATGCCAAAAGTTGAAGCCACTTGAGAAGTACGGCAGCTAGATGCTGGCTCTAAAAGACTCGCTTTGTTGAAATGACTGGGAAAAACCCCAACTTCTCTATGAATTATATTAGCTTTTGTTTTCTACAAGCCTGAAGTCACATGTGTGTCTTGGTGACAAATTTTAAAAAGCATTATTTGATCAAGAACAAAATACTCAGCCTAGGTCCAGCTATTGTTACTGTCTATACAGGCTGAAGAATAAAACCACAAGCATAGATATTGAAAAAATGTTATTGATACCAGTGTTATTATCAGTTCTGCTCATGGGTTCTGCTCATTCTTTATCGATTGCCTTAACGATACAACCAGGAAAAGAGTAGGCCTACAGAGGTTTTCATTGTCCAAGTATGAAAACAGTGTAAAAACAGAGTACAAATAAGGACTTCAGATGACTCAAGTGTACAAACATTTGACTGCCATGAGCTCCATGTTATTCCTTTGCAATGTGAAACAATCGGAAAAAAAGATCCCAGAACTGATGTAGTTAGGATACTGACGTACTGAAAGGTTGTTTTTTTTAAACTGTTTACTGAAACCTTTTCCAGTTATAGTTATATAATGGACATGGACATAATGTCTAGACTCTTAGCTTTCATTTTAGTGTATCCACATTTAAATTGGATGAAGAGTTTACAAGTTTCAGGTCTTTAACATGTGCCGTTTATTTAAAGGGACCAAAGATGACTGGACAAAAAGACTCAAAGGCTATTTCATGACCAGATTTGGGTAATTCCTTCATTATGTCATTATCAATTAGGCAAATAAAAGGTCTGGAGTTGACTTAAGGTGCAGTGCTTGCATTTGGAAGATTTTGCTGTAAACCGACAACATGCGGTCATGCAAGTGAAACAAGCCGTCCTAAAGCTGCGAAAACAGAAAAAACCCATATGAGAAATTGCTGCAATATTAGGAGTTGTGAAATCTAAAGTTTGGTACATCCTGAGAAAGAAAGACAGCACTGCTGAACTCAGCAATGCAAAAAGACCTGGACGTCCACAAAAGACAACAGTGGTGGATGATCGCAGAATCATTTCCATGGTGATGAGAAACCCCTTCATAACAGCCAACCAAGTGACCAACAACACTCTCCAGGAGGAGAGGTGTATCGATATCCATGTCCGCCATAAATTCAAGACTGCATGAAAGTAAATACAGAGGGTTCACTGCAAGATGCAAGCCACTCATAAGCCTCAAGAATAGAAAAGCTAGATGGACGTTGCTAAAAAAGCATATAAAAAAGCCAGCACAATTCTAGAAAAACATTCCTTGGACAAGACCAAGACCAACCTCTACCAGAATGATGGCAAGAAATAAGTATGGAGAAAGCGTGGAACAGCTCCTGATCCAAAGCATATCATATTATCTCTAAAACATGGTGACGGCAGTGCCATGGCTTGGGTGTACATGGCTGCCAATGGCACTGGGACACTAGTGTTTATTGATGATGTGACACAGGACAGAAGCAGTCGAATGAATTCTGAGGTATTCAGAGACATAGCGTCTTCTTAAATCCAGCTAAATGCAGTCAAATTGATTGGGCGACGTCTCATAATACAGATGGACAATGATCCAAAACATAGAGCAAAAGCTGTTTATTAAAGCAAAGAAGTGGAATATTCTTGAATTGCCAAGTCAGCCATGCATTTCACTTGTTGAAGACCAAACTTTGTACAAAAAGGCCCATAAACAAAGACTTGAAGAAAGTCTTGGTTTCTCTAATGTTCAAAGATTACACAGTAATGTATAGCAAGGAAACATGTGTCAGATGATCAAAAAAGTTTGTTATCTGATAATAATCTTAACAGTTAATCAACTTGTGAGTGCAACACCACATAAATATAAGCAATGGTTTTGTAATTCTGATATATAATTTCACAACAAAGCAACATCATATCTTCCGTGTCTGTGATCTAAACAGGCCAGTGGTCAGGTTTTTCCATGCCTTCCCCCATCCCCTGTCTTTATATCCCCTTTGGGTAGGAGCATTTATCAGAGCAATGGTAGTGTCCAATTGTATCACAAACATCCTGCTGCTCCACAGAGTGAGAAGGGTCAGGTCGCTACTGACAGTCTGAATAATCACTCAGTCCTACCAGAAGCCAAGGTCGTGGAGACGGCATCCTTGAGGACAGAACAGCAGTCTGGCTCGAGAGAGTCTACTGATTAAACTGTGCAATGAAATGAACTGAGCACTTACAGTTTAAGATAAAACAAATGCTAAATGTTATTATTATGATTTGAAAGTGGCTTTTACTACTGTAAAAAAAGAAAAAAAAAGAAAAAAAAAACCCTCACCTATAAGCAGCAACAATGGCCTCCGCTGCAAATTAACAACAAAAAACATGTGCTCGATTTTAATGTCGGCCTGTAAGAAAAACACACCAGTTGTATGTGATTACTGCATATGAATATTCATCAGTCTATACCAGCATCTGTGTTTGCATCTGTGCGTCTTTGTTCTCTGTGTTATTATAATAAGGCATTTTGTATCGAGAGGGAAAATAGCGTTTGGACTGTTCACCACATGACACGGCTCTTCTCCTCCTTCACTAGCCCTGCTCCAGTAGATGCTACACATAAAACCAGGAAAACAATGAACAGTAAATAAAACAGCAAAATAAACAATTAATGTAGTAATAAATCAATTAATTATCCTAATTAACATAATTATTAATTAGCTTAATGTTCCTGGGCCCAATAAGGATAGCATCTGGCAGCAGGTCATTTATGGATGACCCTCAAGTGTCAAATGAGCTGCTCATCTGTAAAGTCATCTTTCACTGATTGCCTGTTTCGTATTCTATTTTATTTCATATTGAAACTATAAATAAGCAACTTCTTATATAACTAAACGTAAAATTTGGCTAAAGCTAACGCAAATCAAATTGTGTTTAAAGAAGAGCGATTTTTCCTCAGATTTTCTTGATCTAATCAGATCTGCTTGCTTGATTCTGCACTTTAGGATGCACATCTCAAGCAAATCCCTGCAGACAACATCTATATCACTCTCCTCTTAATTTATTATGCTAGCATTTTCCAATAAGCATTCGTTAGACAGTACAGCTGATGCTCATTAGGCAGGTATTTGGTGTTTTAGCACTACTGGTCCACCTTTGACCTCATGGTGGCACAAGCTAGTCATTAGAATATAATGTATGGGAACATGAATATTTGCATCAAATTTCATTTCCATGTGACTAGAAGAGCAGCAACATCATTATCAGATATTGGCCTGACACTAGCTCAAATAGCTGGAAGGAGCATCTGTAAGTACGGGCTGGCTTCTGCAGTCATTTCCATTCTTTGTTATTCTGAGTTACCTAAATCATGTGGCAGCACTGCACTGGCAAACCAGTACATGATGATAGGAGGAAAGCCAGCAGAGCGGGTAGGAGCTAGCAATAATGTTTCAGCAGTTTAGAGAGGTTCAGGTTTCATTCCAACAAGTCTCTTTGGTTGTTATTTGTGACTTTGCTGTATTTTTAAAGCATTTGCACAAGACTAAATAATAAATCCAAATGGTCAACATATTGGAAACTGCTGCTATAACATTTAAACCATATGTGTTATTTTTCATGAGACACAATACAACTTTTTTTTAAGTTAAGACGGCCAAAGAGGAAACATTTTTACCGTCCCCATATGCTGCACTATGCAGCTACGGTCTTCTGAATGCACTTTGTTAAATAGCCTTAGAATTTTTCTCTACATAAAGACAGAGAGCAAGGAGGAGACATGTCAGAGCTGCCTGTGATGTATGGCTCTGCAGATCCCCTCAGGTCCTTGAGCTCCATGATCAGTATATTGATCAACATGTGTTTTATCAGTCCCCTAAAACACACTAACTGTCTGGAGCCAATTCTGCAAAAACAACTCAGAATCTGTCATCATAGCTACCCACATACTTTCTTTATATCTAATTATTGAAAAACAAGGCTCCTTCTGCAAGAAATGTACCTCCCGTGCCCAGGGTACTGCACCGTCTGTCAGCCACATGGAAAATAAGACCAGACCAGACGAGACACACTCACGCACGTACAAAAAACTGGTGACCATGACAGACAGAAGGACCAGAAGATGAAGACAGACTATCAGAGCTGTGTGTAATTACTCTATGTGCGTCGATAGCTCCTGGGCAATAGCACCCAGTGCAGCGGAACAACTGCACACAGCACAGCCTAACAGGCCCGTTCATGTCTAAACCTTAAAAGTGTTGAAAGCAGAAGGAAACACATGTTTGACTGACTGAAGGAGAGGAGAGAAGAGGACATGTTCATGTTTGCTTTGTTTCGACGCCTAAAGCCAGAGCAGAGACACATGTCACACCACCATCTGCCTGCTGTGTCATCGCTAGCACACACAAACACACACACAAACAAACACTTTTAAATTCTGACACATCAAACACCACATGTTGGCATGTTGTTCCTGCGCGTGTTTGTGTGTAAACCTGTAGGAGCTCACGCTATTAACTCACAGGAGCTTTTGGACAGCTCTTCACATGTTGGCCGCGTGTGCTCCTCCCCCTCCCCCTGTGTCAGCTGAGAAAAGCATTCTGAAGCTTAACAAAGGAATTATAGTCATTTACTCAGACCACAAGAAGCTGCCACATCACTCCTGGCACGGACGGCAAAGGCACCGGGCTGTCAGGCAAGACTCTGTGCCACAGAGTTAAGAGCACTGGATGAATAATGTAGTGCCACACAATGACAGGCTCGATTATGAATGATGCAGTAATACCACAGGGTGGACAGGAAGCGCCTGACACCATCAGTTCACGGAGCACCTGGTGCACATCAACTTCAAGAGGCCTTACTGACAGCTAAGGGGCGGGGGTGGAGTGGGGTGGGGTGGTGGTGGAATTTTCTTTTAAAGTTAACCTTGAGATCCACACGCGGTCTGACTTGTAAACAAAACAAATACACATTACCCTACAAGCCCTACGGGGAAAGCCCTGATTCAGCTGACAGAGGATCAGGGTCAGAGTCAGGTGATACAAGGTCAGCTTAGCATCATGGCTGTCCCAGAGCCATTCTGAGGTAAGTATGACAGGAGCCCCCGAGGCTGACAGATACACAACTAAAGTCCCAAACGCTCAGCTTAGGAACTTTCAACCAAAGGCCTTACTGATCCTGTGAGGAATGTGTCAGTAAGGAGCAGGTGGATTTTTAAAAAGAAGAAGAAGCAACAGCTGGAGGCTTGGGTGTTCCCTCAAGAGTGATGGGAAGGAGGATGAGGAGGGGGAGAAGAAGATGAAAGAGAGGAAGTGAAAGAAGTGAGTGAAGGCCCCAGAAAACAACTGTTATGTGGATGAAGAATTTCAAAAATGCTCCTCATTGGATGAACTCAGGGCAAATGCCACTCTGACCTCCAGATATACTTAGCTCTAATCTCTAAACCTGCTCCAAGTCTATTATAAGGACTTGGCACCCACAGTCACACTGGTGTGTGTGTGTGTTTGTATGTTTTTGTGTTTTGTTTTGTTTTTCCTTAATGCAAAAATGCTAATTTCCTATTTTTATTACATTAAATTGCAAGTCATCCTTATTTTAAAATGTTTATTATTTATAATAAATAATTGAGCAAACGTGACATAGTCTAGACTACTATTGTTCTATGGCACTTCTCTCGGCTCTCACCTACATAAATCGTCCCTGCGCTTCAAGTGGAGAGGTGGAGCGCACATTCACTTACCACTGGAACTCATGATGCCCAATCGGTTGTTATCCAAAACAAAGCGGCTTCGTCAGAAAATAATCCCATAAAGCACGAGGAATTCCTCAGTTTCGGCAGTTTTACTCCTTCGCAATTTTGAAATAATATTATTGATAATAATAAAATTAATAATAATAATAATAATCCACTAAACGCAAATGATGCTTCTCACTCCCAGCAGCACTGCTTCCAGTCAATTTCTCAGAAGAAGAAGGTGGGCATAGAGGGGTACAAAAATATAAGAAAAAAGAAACAGAAGGTAGGATAATACCCGTACTCAGCTACAACATCCAAATAAAACTCCCGCTCTTGCTGTGTGAACGTCGGCTGTCTTTATTATTATTATTTTCTTTCTTCTTCTTCTTTTTTCTTTTTTCCCCAAAGACGCCAGTGACAACACACAATGCTGCTCACACGGATTCCACCTTCACATTTTCGCTCCCGGTTGATCCCAGCTCCGCCGCGCTCCCCTGGCGTGTCATCGTGCGCCTTTCACGCGCTGTAAACACAGCCTCCCTATATATTTTTCCGTTTGCGGTTTTCAAAATAAAGCAAACACGTTTGCGTGTTAGCATGTGAACGTTGCGTGAAAAGCAAGGAAAAACAACGATTTTGGTATATCTGAAATTAAAATATTAGCCCACAAAAGACATGCATGCAACTCGAATATCATTGATAAACGCTGACAACTTAGACCTAAATCGAGGTTTCAGCGATAATAGTCTTTGATCATATATATTTTTATAATAAGCTAACACTAAGTTAGTATTTAATTTAGATTTTGATTTGAAATATCTATTTAAGTGGTAGCTAATTCAATGCACCATTAAAGCAAAACCTGCATTAAACCAGAACCTGGCTACAAAACATTCCCATTCCCAACTGTACGTTATTACTGTGTTTTCAAGGTATTAAGTACGTGACTTGAACTAAAATGTTAAGCCCCACATAAAAAAGAAGTAATACTTTTGTAATTCTAATGTAACTTTTTCCCACAAGCTCAGTCCTTTCTCGAATAATATTAGGCTTTAGGCTGAATATCATAACAGTCTATATATATATATATATATATATATATATATATATATATATATATAACATTTACATATATATATATATATATATATATATATGAAAGTGTCACTGACGATTTCTGAAAGCTCAGGCTTTATGGTTATCAAAACTGATTTTTTATGAAAGTAGAGTAAAGTCATTTCCGGTACTGCTCCGGGTTTCTGAGCCCAACTTGACAGCGCTCTTTTTTCTATCCTAGGTTAACGACGTCACTCTGGGCTGCTGTGAGCGCTTTGGGGATACTATACCCTACATCACTCTGCAATAAGTGATACGTGTTCACAAGTCCTTCCGTTTAAGTCGATTTCCAAAGCAAAGGAAGACTGACTGAAAGATGAGAATTTTAGATTCATTTGCAAAGCCACCTTGAATTGAAACTGGGCCGGAACACATTTGTCACTTTTCAAGAGATGCATGTAATATTTAAAACAAAATTATTTAGAGAAGGTCGAGAGCGTTCATAAAACCACTTTGTTGTTTTTGCAGTGCTGGGCTGGGCTTGTTGCTAAAACTGATATGACACCGCCCTCTTCTGGAAAATCGACGTAAGCAAATAAATTAATTGGATTATTTATGGTGAACCCGCTGCTGAGGCCATGTTAATTTAGAAACTGTGGACGGATTTGTTTCCACGGTTTTACCTGCGGAATCACAGCAATTGCCTTAAAAGGCATGAGCTAGTTCTCCCACGAGATTAAAAGCTGCGCTGCCTTTATGGCTCAGTGATATTTCTTCACCAGGTCCACTGGCATCAACGTGGAAAGATTTCAATCTTAGAGCTCGCGTGAAACACCCATCCGCTGTTTCCCATGGTATGAGCCAGTAGCCATAAGGAAACAATTGAAGTTCGCTAAAAGGTAACGCCTGGCCAATTTAAGGGATTAACAATTACATAAATAACAAGTGGTTTATTAAACTTGAAGATAAAAAAGAAGGTAACGCTGTGATAAAGAAAATTCTATATTTATTTCGGTTAGGGAGACAGAAGATAAAATTTCTGCTGTCAGATTTTTAAATGTGTTCCTTTAGAATGGGATGTTAAATACAAGGCCTGGGAGCAAGAATCGGCCTTGCACAGAGTCAATCCTGCCCAATGGATATCTTCGAAAACAGGGAAGGAGAGCATAAATGTTTTGCTTTTAAATGTATAAGTTTTACAGCTTTTCCTGCAGATAAAGAAATCCCCATAGTCATTCATACTACACCAGACAGATAAACAATGAAATAATTAAAAAACAATTCCTGTTTTTTCACTGTGAGTTATAAAAATGTCTTTTGTGTGTGTGTGTTCATTTTGTTTTTACAGTTTTCTATTTAGCAATTAATTTTAACAAAAACTAAACATTAATGATATATACTTTGTGACAACCATCCCGATAGTGGGATAATTTCTCGCATGGTGTAGGGTTGTTTGTCCCTATAGTTATCACTATAACTCGGAAAAAAATAAAAGTTGATATTTTTTTGGGATCTTCATTTTGCTAGGATTCATCTAGCACCCCTGTGCCTCAGAGTCATGATACAAAGAGTCATACTTCCAGCAGTACAATCTTTGCAAGACCAGTTGTGGAAGACAATACACTGAAGCCATATTCCGTGGGCTGGTTATTGAAGTATGGCTCAACAAAAGCCATTGTACCAACACGGAAACAAATAACAAAACAAAACAAAAACCTTTACATGCTTAGCTGCAAAAACATTTCTCATCAGAGACTTGGTTGTCACATGTGTGAAAACCAAGCCCAGGACAAGTGAGACAATCTCCAGCTGACCTCTTGCTACTGGAAAACTGATTCAAATCAAAGATATTCCCTTCAGCTTTTTAATAAGTGTCTGTTTATGTGAGCTTTTAAAAACAACAGGAAAAATTACTCTAACTTCCTCCTTAATAAAGTTTTGTGAGTTTTCCACAAACTGAACACTGCATATTGGACATAAGGTCAGGTCACATGTGTCACATCCACAGAATTCCATAGTGCCCTCTAATGTGGCAGTAACAACCAACGTGACAACCAATTCCAAGTCTACCCTACAGTACAGTCTGGGCAATGGAGCTACCAGAACTTTTTCTGTTATTGCTTACAGCCCACAGAGTCATGCGGATACATTTCTTTCATTTACTACAACAGCTGGACTTTTGTCAAAGCGAGAAAGGCACCTAAAGAAAGCTCCAGCCGATCCAGGAGAGAAGGACAACCGCTGCCTAAGCGAAAACCTGTAGTGATCCCGTATGTGTCAGGAGTATCGGAGCAGTTGAGACGCATTTTTTCTAAACATCGGGTCTCTGTGGCTTTTAAACCCCAAAACACGCTGCGCCAAAAATTGGTCCACCCCAAGGATCGGGTCCCCCGACACAAACAGGGTAACACAGTGTACGCTGTTAAGTGCCAGGAGGATTGCCAGGATTTATACATCGGGGAAACTAAACAACCTCTGGCGAAGCGGATGGCACAACACAGAAAAGCTTCCTCGTCAGGCCAGGACTCTGCAGTCTATTTACACCTACAGGCCAGTGGACACTCTTTCAATGATGAGAATGTACACATCCTGGACAGGGAGGAACGCTGGTTTGAGCGAAGAGTCAAGGAGGCCATTTACGTGAAAAGGGAAAGACCATCTCTGAATCAAGGAGGGGGCCTAAGGGTACATCTTTCGCCATCTTACAATGCTGTGATTGCAGCCATTCCCCAACTCTCTGTGAATGGTACTCATGGCCATTGATCAGTGGTCTTTGATCAGTTGGTTTTATTCAGTGGTTGTTGATCAATGTGCATGAGAATTTGCATAATTATGATTAAAGAACTGACCTCCCAGCCCATTGTTCCTTCACTGGGCTGGTTTCAGTCATTATGCAAATGTACTGTTTATAAGATTTGGGGAAACCTGCAGTCAGCTGAGACTGAAGAAGTCACTTGGATGAGTGACGAAACGTTTCTCCCACAAAACGCTACGTCCAGATGAACAGAATCAACTTTTGGAGATTTACTTTCCTGGATGATTGAGAATGCATCAAGACGTTACTACAACAGCGTTTCCTTATCATGTAGAAAAAGTGGAGAAATACTGTTAAAAGTCTTTTTTCTTATATTGAAACATCTCATGGATTCAATAATTTTTTTTTTTCAATGACATAAAGGGCACTTTCACTGTACACGCGGGTGGCCCAGGATGTAAAATGAGTTCTACATCCCTCATTTAAAACACTTGCAAAGTTAAGTTGCAACTGATTAATCACAGTGCATTTAATCTTGATGAACTCCTAATACTTTTAGTATTTGGTACAGATTGTAAGGTGGTGAACTCATTGCTCTGTCAGCTTATGTGCTGCAAAATGTGTGTGTGTGTGTGTGTGTGTGTGCTGTTTTTATTAACCTTGTCCTTGTGTCCTGAGGAAGCCCTGGTTCTGGAGCCCTTAGGAAGCTGGACAATGGCGGGATGTAAAAGGCGCCTGGCTTTCTTGCTCTCTCTGTGCTGCACAGTCTCACCTCTTCTGGTTCTGGAGCTCACCGATTTTACAAGATGTTCTTTCTTTGCACTTTTAATCTTATTTTCGCCTCACAGTTTCATCGTTGCCTCTTAGTTTCATCTGGGAACTTTGTAAAAACGAAGCATGAATCTCACTGACATATTTATTTGGAAACCATTTCACTGTCCATTCAGTTCAAACCATTACCTTATTCTGCATGTCTTAGTTTATTAACAGTATCACACAGTATGTTTACAGCTATCTGTGCTGGACTAACATGGGTTAGTACTGACTGTGACGTCTGTTAATAGGATGTACTGATGTGAAGCATGTGTAGGACGGACTTGTGCTGGCTGCTGATCATGCTCCTGTGTCAATCCAGTATTGTACTTTTGTTCTCCAAACTGATGGGGCAGAAAAACAGGAAACTGACTTTCCTGTGCACTGAAGGCAGCGGGGCAGGAGGCCACTGGGTCAACACAGTGCGGTCGGTATATGTAAAAGCGCCAGTGCCCTCCATAACTGACAGTAAAGCCAAACATCCACTGCTGACATCACTCTGTTCTTTCGAATGGAAACTGTTTCTTTAAGTATGCCAAGCAGTGGAAAACAACCACAGTCAGCACAAATAACACATGACAGACACATCATTTAGTTGCACTACTAATGTGTTGCAAAACTGTTTGTGTGTGTGTGTGCGTGGTTGTGTTGTTTTTGGCCTTATCATTCATTTGTTTATCAGTTGGATGTAATGTGTCTTTTGTTTGTCATTCGCACCATGGCCATGTGTCCACTATCAGTAGCATTGATCAGCAGTGTGCTGCATTCTTCACTAAATCACACAATCCTTGCCCTTTGTCCACTCACATGGCAAGGGGAAAGTGCACATACCCACTCCGTGTTTTTACTATTCATCCTGCAACGCTGTGCTTGCTTGTTTCTACTTATTCCTGGCTATTTGTAATTTGCTGATATTTAATGCTTTCACCCCCCTCCCCTCCAACACTCTCAGACTATTGGAAGCAGAGCAAAATAAATGGTCTGTGTCCTCCAGCCTTGCATAGCCAGTTGCACGATCACATGAGCACCACAGGGACGATGTTGTGTGTTCAGGGTGACTTAGTGGTGGTGTACTTGGGGCTACACAATCAGTTCCAGAGTTTATATTTAACTAAGCACGCAAAAGAAACAGAAAAAAAAATGACAGACCAAAGCACTGCCGGCTTGGGGTTTATTATCACTGCACACACAGATATGCATAACAGAGATACATAGCCCAGAAAGTGAATGACAAGAGGTCACTGCTGTGCCGTTTTGTTTTGTTTTTGTAGTGTCCAGCAGCATTCCAGGATAAATATTTCACACTTCCAGGCATCACTCTGGACATTTCGCACATTCAGTGGACTTGTTGAGCAGGCCTGTGAAAAAACCAGGAGCTTTGGAATGAAGATGAGAGATTTGTCAGGTATGTGCTGAACAATGCAAAGAGAGAAAAAACAACAAACCCAAAACAAAGCAGGTGATTACTTAGTCATCTAAACGTCATCATTAGTGGTGCATCAAGACAAGCTGGTGAGACTGGTGTTGTAGAATGGGAAGAGAGAAAGGATTTATTATTGTGCATCTGGTACTCTAACTACGAAGAATGTTGTAATCGTGCAACAGGTTTGAATAGTTTTGAGAAGATAGATTGAGGATATATTTATAACCTGACCTCTTTTCGGTTTAGTCCTCTGTGGGATCCTGTTTCCAGATTCTGACAGAAAGAGGAAGTTTTTTATGCATGAGGGTGAGTGAGGGGAAGAAACAGGGGGAGAGAGAGAGAGAAAAGGAGGCCCTATGACTGCCCCAAAGTAAATGTAGGAGGAGTTACAGGGGAAAAAAACTTCCTCGGTCAGTGGCACGCTGTTTCGGATCGCCTTTGAAGCGACAGGCACGCACACAAACCCACGCATACACCCACATTCTCACTCACTTCCACACTTTTTCGTTGTTTCCTTTGCTCTCACCCGCGGAGATTGACAGCACACTGAGCCGCTGTCATGACGCGCAGCTCCCCGGTTACCGCTCACGGTACATTCATTAGATACGTTCTGCCACGCACACCAGGAATGAACTGAAAAGACAGAGCTGGCACCAACAGAGAGGTAAGAATGTGCTTTTAGCTGATCTTTAAGTTTCGTGGTGTCATAAACTTTATTCCGTTGGGCAGTCGCTGCTGTACTTTGTACCATGAGGCTGTTGTCAGTCTCTAGTGAAAACGGTAAACAGTTTTCTGAACGTTTGAATGAGCAGTGGCTGCCAAGTAGTGATTTCAGTTCCTCGGTTTCACTAATCGTTTGACAGTAAATAGTTACAGATTCTTCCAAAAGGTCAGAAAACTCAAGTAAGCGGCAATCCAAAGGCTTCTTAGAATCAGACTGTAATGAACTGTGGAAATTATCCACCACATTTTGCAGTGATCCACCACAGTGTGTGTTTAAGGGATCCAAATGTCTCTGTGTAACTGTGGGAATCTCCCTGCAGGGAGCTCTCTCCGTCCCAGACACACAGGCATGTGAGTGAGTTAACAGGGGGTTATAGTCTAAACTTAGAGCTCATAACCCCTGTCTCACATTTCTCTCTGCTAACTCTTCTCCCACATGTTTGCCGTCTACCAGCCTACATTGTACACCCAGAGACACCTCACCTCAAACATCTCCTGCATAGTCATGCAGTTGGACACAGCCACACACACAGCTGATCACACCATATGTCTCTCATTATGCTAGATGTTATTGTCATGGCCCACAGAGTGTCACAATAGTGTACCAGGCTGTGGCTGTGGCTTCAGACTGTGTGGAGACTGGGAGGTTGTTTAAGGTATGTGGTCATTAGTTACAACAGCCCCTGTTATTACAAGCAATGCATGATGTGTCTGAGGCTTAACGAGTCAGCAGTCGTGCATTGTTTATAAGAGACTTTAGTGAAGTGGTGTGACAGCCTCACTCAGAAGAAGAAGGGTTTTGAACACTGCCGCTTAGAGGAAACAATAGTTTTATCTAAAGGTGTTCGGTAAAGAGGATATATGTGACTTGTATAATCAAATTACCTTTTTTTATTGATAGTATCTATGGGTGTTATGGAGACAGCTGCTGTTAGCTTTTGGTGCTAACAAAGGCCTGTGCATGTGACTGCACATATGAGCTTGGAGAGCAGTCTGCGTTTATTAGATTGGATATTTGTTGAACAATGGCAAACAAGCAGGGCTGTACAGAGAGCGTCAGGATATTCCCTGCCATGGCTCCTGCTTGTTTACAGCTTTCTGCCTCACCAGGCACACATGCGAAGATTCAGTCACGAAGAAGAGGAGACCAGTTACAGACAAGAACATCAGGCCTCTGCATCGCCTAATTTTGCGGAAGCAATTGTTTTCCAACATCAGTGATTGCAGCTGATGGCAGCTGACACGAGGCGTGTAAGGGATCAGCTGTTTCTATCACCTCATTACATCAATTGGCTCCTCCATCTCGATTAACAGCGTAATCTGCAATTTACTGTGTCTGCACACCAGCCGGCAGTCATCAGATACGTTTTCAAAGTTTAACTTGGATACTGTTCGGGTACAAAAACAAAATGCATAATTCACTTAAATATGGTGGTGTTAGACAGTATTGACAAAGTGATGGAAAGCTGGCATTTGACATTTGAAAGGTAGAAAATTCTGAAATATGCTTTATATTTTGTCAGCGGTAAATCAAACTTGTCTCATACCAGGAACCATAAATCTGACTATCAAAGCCAAGGATTGTTATAGTTTTAGAACTTTTATTAATTGATGTACACTTCCAATCTTCTCAGGTTTACTCTCTATATAAACTTATTTTTACGGCATATGATGTTTATGTCATCAATTCAACACTTTTTGGTAGTTTTATTCACTTTCCATTTAAAGTATTGGAATAGATAAGTAGAGATATGTGCACATTGATTTTGCTGTAAAACCTACTGTAGTATTTCAGTTTCAGTAATTTTTTAAATTGATGTAAAGTCCCTGTAAAGACTTCTCTACCTCCTATCTGATAACACACAGTGATCAACCACAGATCAACCACAGCTGACCAGATCGACTGGTCAGCTGTGGTTGATCTGTGTGGAATCTGCATCTTCTCCATGTCCCTGTGTGATTTGTTCTGGTAGAGTCTGACCGATTTATTGACGGGCAAATATTATCAGCTGGTATTGGCTATCTAACAATACCGGCATTTATAACAGCTTATAAATAATATTTTATAATAATCAACAATTTTAAGAACGTTCACATTGCATAGTTTTTCCACCAGAAGGCACTCTGCAAGTTTCGTTTTAGGGACACACATTTGGAACGCCACAAAAAACCAATAACAGCTGATCTGGGTAGAGTCGTGCAGAACGTAAGTGGGTAACTACAGGTAACAAATGTTAGGGAAATGTATGCTTCAGTTGTCTGAAAGAGCAAAAAAACAACCCAAAAAACCCCTGATATATATATATATATATATATATATATATATACACGTGCATATTTAGGTGAACTGGTGATTCTAAATTGGTTGTGAATGGGACTGTCAATAGTTGTCTGTTTCTTTGTATTAGCCCTGTGATGGAGTGCCAACATAGGCCCCAGCCGTGTCTGCCCCTGAATTGGATAAGTGGTTAAGAAAATGGATGAGAGAGAGAGAGATTAAATATAGGAAAGTGATTAGTTACCATTTAGCTTTTATGCTTAGCAGTTATAATTGACACAAACACTGTCAATTATAACTACTTCTGTCTATACTCTGCATGTTGAAGAGAAAATCACAATATGGGTAACTGTTTTTTTATATATGTTTTAAGAATGGAGAGAATTTCACATTCTCAATGGAGCCATTGTTGTATTATTTACCGTGTCCCTCTCTGATGCTAAAGGGTCGCCTAAGGTCAATTATTCTAATTTTCCCCTCCCTTTGATGCGCTCAATTAACAGGAGTGTCTCATAAGTGAGAACAATGGCATCTATCACAATCTTCTCACCACGCCATCTCTATTTTCAGCATTCAGCCTTTTTTTTTCTCAGTGACCTCACACTGTAGAAAGAGGCTTTTCTGCGGTGCTCTTGTCATGTCACTTTGCCATCTGATGGTAGAAAGCTGAGTTGGGTTAAACTCTGTGTTGGAGATGAACTGATCCTCAACCTGTGTCACCGGGAAACTCTTACCCCCACTTAGCACTGACCTTGCAGCCTGTCCCTCTATGGAATCACCTTACTGTGTATCAGCAATACGTTATCCCAGCAACAAACGCACACACACACACACACACACACACACACACACACACACACACACACACACACACATTGTCTATGTGACACATATTCTGTGCATATTTTCACTGACACACACAACACATAAGAACGCTATCACTGAGGCCTGCCCCCCCCCCCACCCCCTACACACTCATACCAATCGCAGAGAGTGCTTTGTGCATTCACTGACTGGCTGGGCAGTTACTGAAGAGAGAGAGAGAGCAAGACTGGTGGGAGGGGGAAGATGGAGACAGCAAGACACAGAAATATTGGAAAGAGAAGCAGACAGATAGAGAAGAAGAAGAAATTAATACTGGGGGGGACATTAGAGACAGATCCTAACTGGTGGGAAGACAGACTGAACAGGGCAGGAAGGAGAGTACAGAAATAGGAAGGGAGCCGGGAATTGTCCAGTAGAGAGGAAGAGAGGGAGTTGTTGTTGTTAAAGAGACTGAGAGGAACTGATGGGATGGCATTGATCTCTGGGAGCTGCCGACTCCTGGGCCAGATGGCGTCTTGTTGCTGCAGACCTCTCCTCAGCTCCTCCTGTTGCAGACCGCTCATCAAACTGTGCCTCTCCTCATTCACAGGTCGGTCCCACTCCGTTCTCTGTGCTCTGCTGCCATGAGCAACTGCTACAGTCATATAGGCAGGAGCAGTAATCAGTATACAACATGGGTAATACACTTAGCCAAGAAGGTAAAAAAAAAAAAAACAAATAAAAAGGGGGGAGGCATGGTGTGTTTTTGCACTGTGACTGCATGACTTTGCTTGTGTTGACTCAAGCGGTCCCAGTGGTGCTAACTGTCCTCCGTGTTGTAGAATGGAAAGAATAGGCTTTTGTCCTCTTAGGCATAATGTCATGTTGCATACTGTGTTACTAAATTGT
Organism: Neolamprologus brichardi; assembly: GCF_056152115.1. NCBI lineage: Eukaryota > Metazoa > Chordata > Actinopteri > Cichliformes > Cichlidae > Neolamprologus > Neolamprologus brichardi. The sequence continues at coordinate 21,315,264 of NC_142105.1, forward strand.
GTGCTCCCATTGTTTTGTGAATGCTTTGCATCAAGATAATGATGTTCTGTTGTGGTTCCGCACTGACAACACATGTAAAAAGTGGAATTCTAATCCGAATTATTACAGTTTTTTTTTTTCCTTTTTAAAATTTTAATTACGTCTGATGTTGTGACCACGGTGACATAAATGTGTGCTCTTAGGAGTCAGGGGCAGAGCAGCTGAGTGTGTGTATGAGTAAGCCTGGAGGTCTTAATGATGTCAGTGCAGTTGTGTGTCCGTGCTCGGCCTGTGTGTGTTTAACGTCCGTGTATACCCTTAACAACTCCTCAAACTAACGAAAAAGCTCAAGTATGTCTCCCTAAGTGATGTCAGCACTCTCCCCACCTAGAAACATATTTGTTTAAAGAACCAGAAGATCCTTCTCTCCCATCTGTAAGGTAAAGCTACACCCAGGAGGATCTTGACTTAAAGACTAAAAATATATTAAAGGACTAAAAGCAAATATTAAACTCAACTCATATCATTTTGTTTTGTTGAGTTTGCAAACCCTCCTTAATGAACCTTGATATGAATGAAATAACTTCCTGGATTCTTTGCTGGTTACTTTTTAACACTTCCTGCCAGGAAATGGTCTACCTTATAAGTATTCAAAAAGGTGATTAATGAGGACAGTAATGAGATTTGGGGTACTGATAAGCAACATTTGTTTGATTGATTTATTTATTTTAAAGATAGGTTAGCTAATTGCTAAGTGACTGCTGGCTGTAGCTTTGTATTAACCAGTAGATGCAGGAGTGCTGGATCAAAGAAAGTACATTACACATGTATCCCCAAATTTTTAGACTATTACTGGTGTGATATTTAACACTCTATTGCTTAGGATCATAGACACAATTCAATTTTTTCAGTATTGTCATTGCTTTTCTTTTTCCAGACATCTCTCCTGCCGAACTGGATGCTCTGTGGAGGGAACCGCCATATACTCTCGGTGGAGCTAATGAACACTTCCCAGGAAATGACATCATGACTCAAGGTGTGTTAGCTTTGTTGCACCAAACAGCCGGATGTTTGGGATCAGTTTGAAATCCTAATATTATTAAGTGCCCGATTAGTTTAGAGTACAAATAAGTCATCAGCATTCATGTGAGAAGGAGCGGTGCTGCTTGCGCCATGTTCAAGCAGAGGAAGTGTTTGGGATATCCTCCCTGCACAATGGAACAAACCAGGGACAGCCCGTATCAACTTTCCAGACAAAAAAAAGCGTGTGCATTCAGCTTGCTGCAGGTTTAGAAATGATTAAGATCCTGTTTACTTAAATGGCTGGCACAGAAAAAGTGCTAGAGTAATTGGTGATATGTCTAAAGCTGTAATCTACTAAAGTATGTAGCAAATGAGTTTAAACTGAGCATAAAATGAAAAACTTGACAAACAAACACTTCTTACAACATCCGGCTCTGGAAGATAGGATGGGTGGTGTCAGTTGACAGACTACTGTGGATTTTTGTGGATATATCAGGAAGAAAGTCTAGAAACTACTTTTAAATTCACGAGTTCATCCTGTTCAAATACAGACTGCAGCGTGTTGTTTTTGTAAATAGCAAAGAGCGATTGCTGTCTTGTGTCATCTGGTAACATTCCCAGTTTAATCTCCATGCCAGTCTGGAACATGCATTGCAGTAGCAATCTACTCTTAAAGCCCTTGTGTTGTCTGTTTTGATAAAACAGTTTCCACATACAACATCCACGTCTCGATTACACCTCAAATGTGAAATGCTGTTTAGGAAACACTGCCTTAACCAAAAGTACGCTGAGTTTCCTCTCCTCATTTTCTTCTTGTTTAAAATTTAAGATCTAAACTAGATTCAGGAAGTGTTTCATGACTTTGTTTCCTCTTTCAGGTGCGGGTGAAGAGGAGGATGTTGCAATAGTAATATCAGGTGAAGGTACGGTGGAGCCTGACAGTTACTGGAAGAAGAGGAAGGAGGCCTTCCTTAGAGGAAGTACCGTGTCACTGGGAGACAAATTCTCTTCAGGTACACTTTGTGGCGCTTTTACTGGAATTATTTGCCTGGATTGTGTTGCCTTATTACTGGAAAACCTGCTTTCGTATAAGCTTTGCTAAACTAATTTCATACACAGGAGCGTTTCCCATGCATATTATATTTATGCATACTGATGAACAACATTCCCCGTCTGCTAATGTTTTACTCACTCAGCATTTTACCTACATCCATCATTTGCCCTCAGGTTCTTCCTCTCAAATGGATTTAAATGGCCACACTGAGTGTCCAGTAAAAGGCCTAATAGCTTTGTTATTCCTCTGAGGAATCACATTGTGCTCACAAAGCATCTTCCTGAAATATAAGCTCTCAGAGAAAATATTTTACAAAATCTTGCTTTTTTTTTTTTTTTGATGAAAATGATGTGTTTTTATTCCGGTTTCGGTTTTATGTTTTACTTTTTTGGAGATACTCTGAATAGTGGAACAAAAGGATTTAAAATGCCCTCCATATTTATTCCTGGTTAGCTGTAGCTCAGGTAGAGTGGGTGATGTACTAACTAGTAGGTTGGTGGTTTGATTCCTGGCTGCTCCAATCTGTGCTATAAAGTATTTTGGGGCAAGATACTGAACCTTAAGTGTTCCAGTGCATTCATCAGAATGCGAATGTGTGTGAATGGGTGAAGGAAACATGTTATATAAAGCGCTTTGAGTACAATATAAGTGAAGTAGAAAAGGCTAATTCTTTATATACCTCATATTTCACTGCAATAACCAATTTAAACTCAGAGCGCATTTTGTCCTCTTGCTAGAAATCGTGCTGCTGTTCACCGGACGACGGCGTTCCAGTGCAGATTCTGACCGGACCCTCCAGGAGGCGCTACGCACACGACTCCGAGTGGTGGAGAGCAACAGCCAGGACGTCATACAGCTCTTCAAAGTGAGTCCCTATGATGAAGACAACACATAAGCTTTCCTACACTTCTAAACTGTCTGATATAATAATGAAAAGTAGTATGTTTTTACCATATAATGAGTTCATATTACGCAGTATTATATACTGTACATGTAATGTGCACTTTATAGAGATGGCTTAATGATTTTTTACTGTAACGTGAGACTTTGTTTCTGCAGGACTTGTCTGCACGTCTGGTCTCTGTCCACGCTGAGAAGGATAGCTTTGTACTCACATTCAAAACTGTAGAGGAAATCTGGAAGTTTTCAACATACCTTGCACTAGGTAGGACTAATAAGCATCCTTCTGGATGACATTTCAATGTCTATATTCTCTCTTTTTCGTCTTTGTTGTGCCATCATCACAGTAATACTTCTGGTTGGCATGAGTATAAGCAGTAGTATTTCATCTGGTGCTGCATGTGCTCTTGCCCAGGCTATGTGGCTCGTTGCTTGGAAAACTTCCTCTGCGATCCGTCATTCTGGCTGGACCCAGAGCTGCTCAGTGACTTGCAGATCAGTGTGACGGTGGATGAGGAACATCTGGCCACACTGTACCTTGGACTTTTACTCCAGGAAGGTCAGTAGTGTTGTAAGCGCAGTGATTCATGTCACTGAAATGTAAGGGTTTGTTTTATCAGGCCTGACATTGCACAGGGATAACAGGTGGAGGGAAAAGGTTAAGCATTTGTAAATAGAAATGAGATCCTGTCAGTAAATCAGTGATCCAAAGTCTATACTTTAGACTCTAAAGCTTCTGCCTGTATTTCAAAATGTTAATCTATTGATTCATAATGAGATTTAAAAAAGAAAGATAAAGTCAAATGAGTTATTGTCAGAGTAATCTTGAACTTAAGTAGTTAATTATAGGATGTTAACTGAGTTCACTGTGATTTGATCCCATTATTTTTTATCCATTTCTTTGTGACCCCAATTAAGACTTAATGAACAGATTGCCTCACATAGCTTAAGTAAAATTGTAGAACAGACCCACCTCATATGTAGTGGAAGCACTTTTGTGCTGCGCGGAAGCTAATTTAGAAACTACGATACACTTTTAATCAAGTCAACATTATAATCACACTTTTATTCATATCAGGTTTATAGAGTTACTGTTAAACCAAAATCCCAAATTTGATCTGCTGTTTGAATGCATTAGACCTGAAGTACAACTTACTGCGCTGTTCTCCTCCATGAATGTGTATCGATTCCCTCCTGCCGGGGCAGCACAGACATCCCTTCTTTCTCTTGAACATATCCTTCAGGCAAAATGCATCATGGGAATATATAATAGGACTGCAGTGCTGGCAAATAGTGGTGAAAATTACATTAACTTAATGGGCCAGGTTATAAAACATCCATCTTTTCCCAGTGACTGAATGAGGGCGCGGCAACTCTGGCAATTTTGCTGATTTTGAACTTAAGTGCAGTAACTTTTACCAGCATCATAAGCAATGACTAAAGACGGGTTTTGTGTTTCTTTGTTTTTCGGGCGGAGGGATAGCGAAGCTGATTCTCTCTACTAAAAATCAGTCTCCTTCCAGGATCCTGCTTTGCTAAGGCGCTGTTCACCAGAGCCGACAATGACGAGGATGAGGAGCAGCTGTCGTTCCAAAAGAATGACCTCTTGGTGGTGAGGGACACGGGGCAGGACGACATGTGGGAGGGCACCTTGCTCACCACAGGAAACCACGGCATGGTGCCAGTCACCGCCATGCAGCCCCTGCCCTACCCGTTCTATCAGTAAGTTGCTATCTGTTCCTCAAATTGACCGCTTCACCTATGTGGAGTACAGTATTTGTTAAATTATACTTCCTGTTTGGTCAGGTGGTTCCTGAAGAAGTACCCAGTCTATGCTGGATGCTCACAAACAGAAAGGGAACCATTTGAGCATCCTATCGGTAAAGCTTTGCTATCACATACAGCATACTGTAACCACAGTGCCTGTTGAAATGTAACTGCGTAACTAACTGATATACCCTCAAATTCCTAATCAGTGTGCTTAAACCTGTTGTTTTTTTTGCCCTTCACCTCATTAAATGCCTCAGTGACTGGCTCCTGTGTGGCAGTAGCTGACTACAGCCCAGTGGGACCAGATGAGCTCCCGCTCAGCCAAGATGACGTTGTGGAGATCCAGGGTCTGCTGCTCCGAAGCCTGGGTGTTTTCATAGGACGACACACTTCAACTGGATGCTGCGGCTTTGTTCAAATAGCTCACGTCAAGCCTCTCAATACTGCACCCTTGTAAGAAAGTCTTTTTATTTTTTTTGTAAATCCAGGCAGTGGCTTAAACTAGCTGGTCTCATTGTAACATGTGACGCTTCACCTTAAAATGACTTTATCGCGATACCATCTACATTCCTTATGTCTTGTTTACAGTCTTCTGCTAATCTTTTATGAAATCCTATTTCGAGGATCCGCAGTCTGGACGGGGCGGATCAGGTGATGAGGCCTGGATAATCATAATGCTGCCTTTGTTTCCGTTACACAGAGATGGACAATTGGTCTTTCTAACCGAGGAGGAGAAAGCCAGCCTGGCTCAGGTTAACCCTTGCAGTTCTGAGCTGAGCGACAGCGGCCTGCTGGAAAGGCTTTTCTCGACTGACATCAGCTCAGTTTACAGGCTAGGTAAAGGAACGACTGGGCTCGCTGAGAAATGTTGCACTTTTAATTAGCTAGGGGAAAGGGGAGGGATCGTGTCATCGAGGCATAACTGAAATACAAGTCATGTTTGTTTCCTAAATAGCGGCGGTATTTGTAATTTATTCTGGGAAAGATAGTTTCCATCTGTGCTTCCAGCTGGAAAATCAATGCTGAATTGATTTACCTTGTGTGTTTCCAGATAGGCTGGATGAAACCGACTTCATGTACATTAGGAGTCGGCCAAAACATGGTAATGACTTTTTAAGAAGAAACCTGACGTTTACGATGCTGATGCCTTTGAGCAGCTTGAGAAAGGATTTATGATTATACCTGTCATCTTTACAGATCTTAAAGGCCTTACGAGCGCTCGTCAAAGCGTCATGTCAGAGAGAAGTGGAGTCACACCCACCCACCAGTCGTCCCCTCGCCAATCGCTCTCTCGCTCCTCTCCTCATCTGTCCCTCTGTCACTCTCTCAACCCTCTGCCACAAGAGGGAGAGCGCCTATCCTTCACCCTGGATGACACATTCAGAGAACTGGACGAGTTCCAGGAAGATCCTCCTCTCTTCTTGGAAGAGAACAGCTGGGATGGGGAGGAGTCAGAGAGCAGTGACCCTACACTGACTCTACTCAACCAGGAACACTTCCAGGTCTGCCTCATTTATTACATTACTCAAGTCTTTCTTTCTTATCCATGTTGAGCTTCCTGTGTCTGACTTTCATTAGGACATTTGCCCTCCTGTTAACTCGGTTAATGCCTAAAATAACTTTAAAATCCTTTGTTTGTTGTTTTTTTACCCCCAGGATGCTTTCTTGCCCCTGTATGACCTGCAGTACTCCTTCCTGTGGGTGACCTTCAGCGGCAAGACTGAGGACGAGCTGTCAGGTCACCTTGAGAGTGTCAGAGAGTGTGCCAAGAGAATGGGAATGCACTGGGCGCATCGGCGAGCATGCTTTCTCCTGGGGAGACTATGTGCCAGGAAGCTAAAGTTCTCACAGGCATGTTTTTTTTTTCATTTGTATTTACCATAAGTGTGCTTTGTAGGCTGTATGATTACATACTTTAGTGTTTTCTAAACAGAGATTTCAAGGCAAGTTAGCCTGTAACAAGACACCACACTATAGAGCACATTACCATTTACATAATATTGTAATAATAATAATAATGATGATGATAATAATAATAATGATGCTTTTTGCAGTGTGGAGAGAGATAAAATGAAGTGCATAAATTATTTGTCGCACCTTTTAAATGAAAATAGGTTTGAAACACCGAATTTTGCTGCAGTTTTACTTGGTGGAACATATTTGTTTTCGATCTACACCAGTCTACAATCTTTTCTCCCCAGGCACGTGTATACTACGAGGAAGCTCTGAGCGTCAGTGTCGACAGCTTCTCTGATGTTCAGCTCCTCGTTGCCCTCTTCACAAACCTCACTGCTATTTACCTGAAGCAACGCATGACTGACAAGCTGCCCCAGACTCTGGAGAAGGCCAGCGCCCTGCTCCTATGCCTCCCCTGTCGTTCCTTCACATCGACCGATGAAGTCGAACTGCTCAAGGTGCTCCTGAGGAGATCGGTGGTGATGGTGGACAAGCACCTGGAGGCTCGTATCTGCTACCTCATGTCCACCCTCTTCCTGCTACTCAAGAAGAGCGATGACGCTCTTCCTTTTGTCGAGCGGCTCCAGTTTCTTTCGCTGACTCTGTCTGCCGCCGACGGGCAACCGATAGCTCCTTTGGATCTCAACTGGCTCCTCAGCTGGCTCTATCACTGCAAATACATGCCTTACTTAGCGCTTGCCTCGCTGAGCCTGGATTCAAGACAGGACCACTCTCTTCACAATGTCTTTCAGAGGATTGAGTTATTTATCAGGAACTCTGTTCGTTTGAACCCCTGCTGGAAGGAAGGAACCTCACTGCTCCCTGCTCAGATCGTAGTTTACCTGCAGCAGACTTTGGCAATAGCCGAGCGCGGGGATGACATGAAGATCCAAAGGGACCTGTGTTTGGGCTTGGCCTCAGTTTACCAGCAGTACGGCGCTCTTGATAAAGCGCTGCACTGTGCTCAACGAGCCGTGGAGAAAGGAGGCCACATCAATGAGGAGGAGGGATTTGAAGCATCTGTGTTGCTTGGGTGGTTGCTGGTGTTGACAGGCCAGGCTGAGAAGGCCCAGAGTGTTCTACAACCACTGCTCACATCACTACAGGTACAGCGACCAGTGATGAACTGGTGAAGAATGACGCACTCGCAGTGAATAATGTCCAAACAAACATGAATGTCATGGGTAATACGTGCCTTCGCATCTTTCTGCAGGGAACAGACAGTCCCACTCAGCGAGGTGTGATCCATAACCTGCTGGCTTTGTGTCTGAGGCGTCAGGGTCGCATCCCAGAGGCAGGATGGCACCTCCACTCAGCCTTGGTAATCTCCAGAGAAAATGGAAACCAAAGGAATCAGGCCCTGGCACTGGCCAACCTGGGGTGTCTGGCGCTGGACGCGGGGGCGTCTTTGATTGCAGAACGCTTCCTGGTCAGGTCAGATCTTTGACATTTTTTGAAAAAATCTGCCACACTTAAGTTCTGACAGATCAAACAAATCTAGCATCTATAGGATTATTTAGTTTTGATATAATCTTATTTTCTCTTTATTTTAGATCCCTGTGCCTTTTTTGGGATCTCTGGGAAAGCCCGACAGATGAGGAGCACGTTCAAACCTACCTGTGGCTGGGGCGTAGCTACAAAGACAGGGGGCAGAGTCAGGACATCAGGGCATGCTATGAAATTGGGTTACTAATTGCAATACATGCCAAAAACTTGCACAGTAAGTACAAGTTCATCCATGAAACTTGCTGTAATGTACCTCCACTGAAAATGGCATGCATTTAGGTTCATGTATTCGTGCGCACTAACTACTAACTGCATGTAAATAGAGGACTTTGTATTAAAATTCAAGCAGGTAGTCTGTCCATTAAGCCCACATGTATTACGTAACTATAAATAGAATATAAAAAAGGAATCAAAATATGATCAGTATGATCAGCTGATTATGTTGATCTGAATTTTTCATAGGTCAGATGGTGGTGGCCAAGGTGCTGAGCCGACTGTATGCTGACATGCTGCTTTATGGTCAGAGCATTGTCTACTATGAGCACTGTGTGTCAGTGTCCAGAGAACTGAAGGATAAGAGACTGGAGGGGGAGTATCTGGAAAAGCTCAGTAGCCTCTACCTCACACTCAACGATGAGAGGTGAAGATTTGCGTCTCATTCTTATGATTCTGTCTCTCTGTAACCTACATTTGTGTCTTAGATTTTATGGGGTTTTTTAATCGTGCACTCTGTGCAGGTCATCTCGTAAATCTCTCGACTACACCAAGCAAAGCTTGAGAATTTCTATCGATCTGGGAAAGAAAGAGGAGGAGTCTGAGACCTGGCTACAGGTCGGACGCATTTATTATCTCGTTTATGAGGATGAGTTGGCTGACATGTATTTACAGGTGAGGAGTGTTGGTGTGTGTACAGTAGTGGGTAGAGTGAACTTTTTTCTTTTCAGTGCCTTTTGTTGTTTCATAAATCTGGTATTCCTGGAATGGCAATATTCCACATTCCTGAGCAGCAAACAGTTCCCTTACTAAACAGTTAATGTTTTTACTTATGAAGTATAAAATAAGATCACATGATAAAATTTGATTACTTGTGTCTTTTCGTATTTTTTTTTGTTTGCTTGTTTGTTTTTCAGGCAGCAGTAAAGACAGCCTTAAGGATGAATGACCCTCACTTTGCCATGAGCATCTATGAGGAGGCAGGAGATGTTTACTTTAAAGGTCACAGGAACCGGATGGCTTCACTGCCATTCTACAGGGTAAAAGGATACTTCAAGCGTACTGTTTTTTTGGGGGTTTTTTTTTCAATAACAAACTGTAGAAAGTTTGGATTCTCAGTAAAATTACTTATATTTGCTTTCAGGATGGGAGTCTGCCGTTTGCGAGGAGCATCGATGACATCCACTCAGAGTTTCGATTGTTAAGTAAACTCACAGACCTGCTGATGAATGAAAAGGAGCACGAGGAGGCTCTGCAGTACGCAACACTGGCTGTCCAGGTCGCCAGCAAAACAGGTACAAAGTTGAGCCGTGCCGGAGCCTCATGTCTGTAATAATCCTCTCAATCCAGGTACAGTGTGGTATTTGTACTTGGCAAGATACTTTATAAAAAACATTGACTTGTTTTTGCTTTAGGAGTGAGTGTGAATGAGAGGAGTGCTTACCATCGATTAGCTACAATTTACTACAGTCTGGAGCAGTATGAGATGGCAGAAAACTACTACCTGAAGTCGCTGTCACTGAGTCCGCCTGTCCTACAGCACCCCATGGAGGCTCGCTACTACACCAAGGTCTACTGCAGGCTGGGAAACTTCACTCTACACAAACTCAAGGTACAAGGGACACAGTTACAGTGTTGCACTGGGAAAGATAGAGAGAGCACATTCCTAAAATGATCCTGTGTGGGGAAGCGACCGCACCGCCCCTTATTTTCTCTCTCATCTCGCTGAAGTCAGCGTTCTCAGAAAGAAATGGAAAAAATCATCCCAGAAAGAAAAAAGTAATAAGAGTGCGTTCTGACTCAGGCATATTTAATATTACTCTGTTAAGAGAAACACACATGCTCACACTGTAATTTGTTTTACACTTTAACCAATGATTTAGTGGCAGTATTAAAAATCTTCTTGTTTTTCTGTATTAAAAATAACTTTCGAGAAATTACTTCTTCTGTTGGCGATGATCGATTTCACTGTCAAAAGCTGATGGCAAATGTAAGCTTTATCTTTCTATGTGTCAAAATGACCTGCTCATGTTTTAATTATTGGCTGAGAAACAGTTACATCGCTTTCAGGTTCATCTCGTGGCGATGTAACCTTCAAATGTGGAAATTATGTGTTTGATTTTGACGAGACCAGTTCTGACCTCTGTTCTGCGTGCTCGCTCTACAGGATGCTTTTGATGCAGTGGGCTACTTCCAGCTGGCTCTGGCAGCAGCACTTGAGGACCAAGCTAACCCTGAGGCTCTGTATGTGGTGTACATGAAGCTGGCCGAGATCCATGGCAACCACATGCCCGATGCTCAGCTGTGCCAAGTTTACAGAGACAGAGCGCAGAGTCTGAAGAGAGTTTTGGCTGGATTGGAAGGCGCTGCTGTTGGACAGGAAAACAAAGACGATGCAGATAGAGAGGCTGTCCAAAATATGGAAAGGAACTTGGATGCTGACGTGGGATATACAGAAAATTTGGTTAAGTCGAGCTCCTCTTTTTATTCTATACCTGAAAGTGTGACGAATGAAGATGACTTGGCTCCAAGAACTCGTAGGATGCACGTGAAATCAGACAACAGATGCACAGACGCTAATCTTAGTTTAGGTGCTAATGGGAAAACCCACCATAACTATCTTCCTGACTCAGTGGATGTGTCTGGCTCTGAGACAGATACCATCGCCAGTCAGTCGTACAGTGAGAGCATTTTCACGGAGTCCTTCGATACAGCCAAGGAGGACATATCAGACTGCAGCAGCTCTACTGACACTCTACAAACTCAACTGAAGCCACCTGAACATAACATTCCCACTCAAATACCTGTTAATCGCACAAGTGATGTCACAGGAGACGCACAGACCAAAGACGCTGATTCTGATACTCAGGATGAGGAAAACACCCTCACTAATGAGACTCCAGCTCAAACAGAGCCTGGTACTGACCAGCGTGTTGTTATAAACAATGATGAAGCTCTAAGAGAGGACAAAGAGAGAAATGGTTGTGAGACTGGTGGTGTTCACAGTTAACACGCTAACGGAGGCACATAGTCTTTCTCCCTTTACGGATCTTGCCGGCTTTTGCTTCATCAGGTCACATGTGTCTTGCCAGGGAAAAAGCCCCAGGGCACAAACCCAATACTGTAAATCTATGAGACAATTCGCTGATTTAGAGCATGTGCATTCTGTCTTATGCAATCACAGGGCACTGTGCTTGCAATATATGTTTTGTACGTTTTTGTATCTCTGGAAGATATGACACAAACATAAAAAAAAAGTGTTATTTTCTTTGCTGAGTGTTGATTTTTATGTGGTTGCCCAATCAAATAAGAGAGGAATATGCAGAGTATGTGCACGTTTCCATAAGGAAGAACAGATATAAAACACGAATAATAATTACTGCTCATTTATACTACCAGCCGTTACTGCTATAATGGTTGGTAGTATTAATGATTCTTTGTGGTAGCATTTCATGGGCAGTGCCACCCATTCCAGTATATGCATATATATATATATATTTATATATATATATATTTATATTTATTTAGGTTTCCTAGAAGCCATTTCAAAACAAAGATAAGTGTGATATGCTGTAAATGTAGAGGAAGTTTTAAACATAAGCAGAAGTATGTCTGAGTTATTTAAATACAAGGTTAGATAAATTCATTTGCATACAGGTGACACGTGCATTATTCAGCAGCTTACTTTCCTTAATGGAAGGTACAAAACCAACCTGATGTCAGAAAGAAATCACAATGTTCCAGGTGAGATTTCATGCCTGAAACCAGGCAAAAAGAGGACAGAAGAGTAAATGGTGTGAGAAAGTGATCCCGAATGCTCTGCAGCTTCCCTGCAGTGTATTCCAGTATGTTTTGTCCCTGTGGCTTTGTTTCTTATTTGTGTTTTGGTTGATAGAAAGACCACCATAAACTGGTGCAGATTAGGCACAATTTGGTGCACAAAAATATGAAGGAAATTGTGAAAATATGAAGGTTCTGATGCTCCCTGTGTTGAAATTGACCTTATTCCTGTTGTGTTTATTGTTATAATGAAAATGCAAAAGAAGGAATGAAAGAGAAAATGGTGCATTTGTTTACCATAATGTTGTCTTCATTGGGTTTATGTCACAGTGCTCAAGTAAGTTTCCGTTTTTGACAACCATGAAGTGCTCTTAGATGGCAAAGAGCATGTTCACAGCAGCTCACTTGATCAGTTAAAAGTCTCGAGCAGGCCAGTTTGATTGAGATTTAGCAATCATGGCAGGAGGAATGGATCCACGTGACCTCAGCGTTTCAGGAGGGATCTTGGCCACAAATGCTTTTCGACAGAGTAGTGTGTCTTTGAAAACTGTGATCTTAAAAAATGTTTTAATTTAAACCTGTGGGACTAGTGGATGGTTAAAGAATTGGTTCTAATATAGCAGTTTTCTGCTGGAGCACTCAAAGCACTTTATGCAACATGTCTATCTAACAATAACATTCCTATGAACGCATCTAGAGCAACTTGAGGTTCAGTATCTTTCCCAATGATACTTTGGCATGTAGACTGGAGCAGCCAGGGATCGAACCACCAACCTTCCAATTAGCGGATGAGCTGCTCTGCCTCCTGAGCCAGAGGTATATCGCATTAATGCGACATAAAAGGAACAGAGAATATCTTCCTCGGGTGACTAAGAAGGTGAAGAACGGAATCAGACTGTAAGCAAGAACATCCATAAGCAGAAGAAGCAGATGGATAATGTCATCTGGTTGGGCTGCATAAAGCCATCACAACAAAGATGAATGCACATTTGAGAGTTCAGCTGTGCAAAAGCCATTGATACTCGTCAACAGTGCCTTGTCACCTCACAAGAAAGCTCCTATTTTGCCTTTCTGCGTGGAGTTTGTATGTTCTCCCTGTGCCTGTGTGTCTTTCTGGATGGATAAAAGGAATGGATGCATAAAACCCATCCGTATTTCATTGACATTCTTAGTCCAGAGACATGGATGTTAGGCTAACCAGTGATTATCATTCTGAATTAGAATGAATTTTGTGTGAATGAAGGCTGTGTACAGTATAATTTCCCTTAAATGTGATTTGTAATCAAAGTGCTCTGAATGGTCAGTAAGACCAGAAAACAGAGTGCATTAAATTGCAAAGATCCATATATTTGTTGTAATATAAATGATATAAGAATAGGTTTTGTATTAATCAGCTGAAACTTTAGTCAGCAAATTAAAAAATAAAGCACCTGATCATAATCAAGTATTTATTTATATAATGCTTAAGTTTCCATTTGGTGAAGTACAAATAAAAACAAAATAATTCAAAGTAAATATTAAAAGTCACTAATAAAGTTGTCTTTACATCAATCCTATGAGCTATCCGACTTACAGTGAAAGCCTTCCTGATACTGATATTTTTTATTATTGCTTATTTTTGCCAATGCTGGGAAGTGACCTGTTCTGTATCAGCTGAATTACAAATACAGGGAAGGCAGAAAAGAGAGCACGGTAGAAATAAACTTTCCACCAAATGCCTGGAAACCACAAATCCAGCGTGAGCATAATGAAAAGTGTCTTTTCAGTCCTTTTACAAGCTTATTGGAATCCACTGATTGGGAAATACTATATTTACTAATTACATCAAGCCTAGTCAAATAAATGTTGTTTCACAAGGGACATCACAGATAACAGAAGTCTAAAATACACCCACAAAAGAGACTTCATTTCAAGTAGTTTGGTACTTCCCAGAGTGTGTTAATATAAACGGTGATGAAGATCTAAGTGAACAATGTTGGTGCCACACAGAGTGAACATGCACACTACACACAGTCTCTTAGTGGCACTTATATTTCTTTCATTTCCCCAAGTGTGTCTTTGCAAGCAAATTGACTGTAATGTTAGGAGCACATGGTGCTTATTGTGCAACTGTGTGTCATTACCGTAAATCTGTTATATTAAGTCAATTCAAACCATGTGCATTTCTAAATACTGCATTTATCACCAAATGTCAAAACAGAGAACATTTTATTTTATTTCATTTGATTATTTTTAATATGCTTATTCTTAATTTGATGGCAGCAAGAAAGAGGCAGAGGCATGTTTCCCACTTGCATCACCACTTGTTCAGTTTTGAAAGCCAAGTGTTTTCCATTTTGTCTTTTTAGTGGATGACAGGCCACTTTAGTACATCAACTGTTTTTGTGGTTTGGCATTGACTTTCTGATATAAGGAAAGCGTGCTCTTAAAAAGAGGCCGTCAATGGCAGCATGCTATGTTGTTCAGAAACCTGAATATGTCCTTCAGCAATATAAAGACTTTGAGAGATGTGCAAGTTACCCATGCTATGTGCATGAACACACTTTCACTCATAAAACTCATGCCTAAGATCAATAAGGATGAGTTGTGTTCATTGATCTGCCATCTGTGTTTGAGCTACTACTGCACAACTCAGTTCTGTTGTTATCATATTCATTTTCTTGCCCACCTCTGTTGCACATCCTTTAAATCTCACTGCTTTTCTGTCATTCTGCCTGTTACACTCTCATTTGTCCAATCCATCTCTTCCTGACCACCACCAGCATCTATAGATGCTGGTGGTGGTTAGGAAGGTGGTGGTTAGGAAGTAGGAAGGTTCTCCTTGAGTCTATAGACTCAAGGAGAACCTTCCTACTTCCTAACATTGTTTCACTCCAGTCTGATATGGAGCTTCACTGGAGTCTACTTACCAGATCTGTATCTGTATTTCAGTAAATCTTCCTTCAAATGAGCTGATGACCGGCTGGATGGTGCTGGTCCACAGTGTGATCCAATAATAAGATCACAAGAGTTTTCCTCCTCTAAGCTCTAGAGTTCTAAGACACTATTTCAGCCATTCACAATTGGTTAGCCGTGATTACTGGTAGTATACAAATATTTTTTGATATTCTCTGAATCCTTTAATCACGTTGTGCTCCTGAAATGATGAAATACAGAAATCTGTAGCAGTTTTGAACAATATTCTTCATTTGTTAAATGTTTCACTGCCGGTCTTTCACACAAGCCTGAACCGTTAGCCGACTTGAGACTGCTAAGACTTTACTAAGTTATCACATTAGCCATGAGATGTGAGAAGAAGTTTTTCCACTATTTATTTATTTATTTTTAATATTAGACAACTTTTCATTCCAAATGTGAAAAAAAAAAATGAAAAGAAAGTGTGGTCGTATTTTCAAAGACAAATCAGATTGATCATTTTCAGATTTTGGTGTCATTTTTTCCTCTCTCTAAATATTTATCATATGACAATGAGTACTGAGCAAAAACTAAGCACTAATATTTTATGTAACAGAGTTCTGTTGTACCTTAAGCTCATTTAGAGGGAA
Organism: Neolamprologus brichardi; assembly: GCF_056152115.1. NCBI lineage: Eukaryota > Metazoa > Chordata > Actinopteri > Cichliformes > Cichlidae > Neolamprologus > Neolamprologus brichardi. The sequence continues at coordinate 21,330,990 of NC_142105.1, forward strand.
GCAAAAAATCATGCTGTAATTATACAGTATTATTAGGGGACCAGGTAGACTTCAGTTTGCAGTGTGACTATGGTTGACCTCCTCTCCACTGACCACAGTGCTCTCTGGGCTAAAATGCATTACTTGGAGAACTTTTTTTTTTTTTCCCAATAATGAATTCTTCTTTACATATAGTACATTTCATTAAACTTCCTGTAAGGCGGGAGTCTAAGCAAGCAGATATCTCTGTTTTTCTATTTCTGCTTTTAAAAGTTCTTTTTTAAATATACATCATAACTTATAAAAGCTTTTTTCCCCTTTTTTTAAGGATGGAGGGTTTTTGTAAATTTGGCACTTCTTAAACAGCTCCACAAGAGGGCACTCTCTTACTGATTTACTATTTGGCTGTACAGTAAAAACCATCAGCATGGTGTTCCCGTCTTCAGCCAGAGGTGGGCAGTGAAAGACAAAGCTTAGCTTCATGATAGTTTTTTTTTTTTCCATCAGCAGCCTTTACAACAGGTAGAATAGGAGAGAAGAGGAGAAAGAATATCTCCATCAATCTGCTTGCTAATGAAAGCAAACCAGGGGGAGCATAATGTAAAGTGTCCTCTATGTCACATTTATGGCTTCAGTTCACATACAGTGAATGTCCTGTAATGACCTTTATGTCCCAGAGCCCTGAAATGAACTGTGAGAAGGAAGATTTGAACTAACACAGACAATAATAATGGGTGTTTTTTTATATGTACATATAGTGCTGCTTGACTGCAGCCATACTTTAGTGGAGACTGTTGTGCTCCACTGGATTTCTCTGATTAGATCACTAACATATTAACTACCCTGCATTTCACTGGCAAATAGGAAGATATCAGAGAGTTCAAACAAGGGCAAACAAAGAAACGGCTAACGACTTGATTGTTGCAGGACAACGAGGAAAAGGAAGAAATGTTTGCATACATGATCTGCATGGTAAATAATATTGCAAGGCTTCCTTCCCCCCACAAGCATGAGTTTAGCACAAGTTTAAAACAAGAACAGCTGTGCCAAAACAAGCACTGAATTGTTCTTCCTTTTTAAGTATTCCCAGGGTTACATTCAAGCAATCTTTTGGGACTTATAATTAACAAGTTTACACTCTACGCTCCACCTAATACTCATGTGAAATTATAAGAGCTCATTAGGATCAAAAAAAAGAAAACCACAAGAGGCTTTATCTAAGAACTTTTCCCTCTAAACTTAACCGAGTAGTTTTTATAATAAAGAAGTAAAACCCTGTTCCCAAAAATGCAGAGATGCTTTGTAAATAAAAGCAGTATACAAAAATATATCTCTCTATATATAACAATATATGTAAGGCTTATAAGCATTTTCTTTTAGCAACAGATAATTAATGTTAACCAGCTTATAATGACAAGTGATTTCATGAATAGCCTCTTTCATAAATCAGATTTAATGAATTACTTACAGCTTCCTGCTTAAAGTGATTCCCACTAGCCTTCTGACCCTAGATAACATTCCCAGATTGAGAAATAACAGTTAAAATAAAAACGTTGAAATCCATGTTGCTGTCCGCTGTCAGTGTCCTGTAACCGCTCACAATTGCATAAACAAGAAAATCAACAGTTATTTCAGCCACGCAGCATGTTTATGTTGCTCACCTGTGACACAAAACTCTCTACCACACACACACACACACACACAAATGACTCCTTGTCAACTGTAGAAAATCAACCAGCTGACTAATAGCTAGTTTGTGAGGTAAATATTGTTCATGCGAGCATATCGTTTTAGTTATTTATTTAACCAGAGAATAGTTTTATCTTTTTTGTTTTACTGTTATTATCTCCATTATTATTATTATTAGAGAGAAAGGAACCAAACAAGCTTTCAAGATGACCAAAAACACAGAGGGACCTTTGCCTCTGTCTGTCATGGACACCACCACCACACAGACAGCTTCATATACTGTATGCTGAGAATGGGCATTAATGGCCTTTTCAACCTACCTGTAGTTGTGACGGTCTGAGGATTTTGTATTGTTTTGTGTTTTGAATACTTGTCGAATTTCATTAGGTTCTGGATCCTGTTTTGACTTCATGGTTATTCCAGTTATTAGTTCGACTTTTTGTAATATTATTGAGTTTTGCTTTCAGTATTCATTTTATTAATATTCTTCTAACCCCGAGTTTTAGTTTTATTTATAGTATAGTTTTCTGATTCTTGTATTGACTTAATTGGTATTCTAATCTTCCCGTCAGACTCCCATCATCTCACTCTTTTGCTTCCTCCTGTCTTTGTCATCATGTTAGTTTTAGTGGTCATGAAACTGGAGTTAATATGTGTCTTTTGGTTGTTCCCCTTTCTCACGCCTTGTTTCAGTTTAATGTAGTTTAGTGTCTAGAAGTCCTGTGTACAAAACAAACTATAATAAATACAAATTTAACGAACATGGCTAGGTGCCGTGATTCTTGTTCAATAAACTACTAAGAAAACAAACAAAAGCTAGCCAGCATCATTCACTTTGTAAGTCTAGCAAAGCACAAATGAGGTGTGATCAAAACAATTGGAGAACAGGTCTATAAAAATCAGAAACCCTATGTTTTGAATTTATCCAGCTCATGTTTTGGTATTTTTCACAGTATTCAGACAGGTTCCAGCACAGCTGCTTCCCCCCCCCCCCCCCCTTTTTTTTTTTTTTCTTTTCAGCTGCTTTCTGAAAGCCCCAGTTTTCAACACATTCCAAGCCCTGAGGCAGCGCTAAAGGTGAGGAGCAACAGCAAAGAGAATGCTCGTCAATTTTCTCAACCTCAACAGCGCGCTGCAGAAATGAAGCGTTTTACTGTAAAGCCCTGAGGTTTCTCAGGAAGAACACACACACACACACACACACACACACACACACACACATACGTGTTTTCGTGATATATCAGCACGTATGACAAAAATGTGACAAATGGGAACGTGCCTTTCCGAAGGTCCTAGAGGCATGGGAATCACAAAAGGTTTGACCCATGCTTCCAGGAACACGCCCATCTGTTGAGATTTTGGCTAGGGCTAAATTTTGGTCAAACCTGAATTTACTGCTACTTGTGAGGACACTGTCAGGTTTATGTGACTTATGAGTACCATAAGGTCACACACTGATATTTCATGTTTAGGTGAATTGTGAAGCCCATGGAAACACATAATTTTCAAGTATACATGACTTATAAGGACCAGGTAAGGGTAGGTTCTGTATTTTTAGCTTGGCTCCTTTTGAGATTACAATATAATAGGCATGGATGCACAATAGTAATGCTCACCAGTCGGGTAACTTCTGACAGAAATATCAGACATTTATGTGTTAATAAAACAGTAAATCTGAGCTGTGTAGAGACTTAAAAAAAGACATAGGTCAAATGTGGTCAGTCTACTTTTTAAGTCTTAATATTGTAATGCATTAATTCATTTTGTAGTGAATGTTCATGTGAATAAAAACGTGGAACATTATCTGCCTTTCTTATCATTTAATTGCAAAAAGCACCCAGCATAAAACACAGATTTATGAGTAAGAACAATGCAATACAGAAAACTGCAATACTGACATAACTGTGGAAGTAACAAAGTATCTCTCTTGCTTGTTTCTTTTTTTCTTGCATCTTTCTTTTAATGCTATGATCCTGTTGTGGATGTAGTACCTTATGAGAACCCAGTCTCTGCCTTTCAGAGCTGCCGGCTCTGCTTGGAGGCAGCAGTCACATTCCTTTTTACCTGGTACTTTGCAGCTTGTTATGAAGTGAAACGTGCCGCTCAGCAACCTTCACTTCATCATTTGTCCACTTGATTCTCACCTTCCCAGCTGTCATAAATGGAAACAAAAGAAAATATCTTAATGTGAATGCAAAATGTTCTTAAACCTTACTTTCTACTGGAGCACTTTAAAGGAGCAATAAGCACAATTCATCATACTTAGGTTGAAGGAATTAAAAATGGCTATGTGAAGAACTAGAGGAGTAATTACATCTGGAGTACAGCATGAAGTCATAATCCCTCTCTCTGTGTTGATCTCCAGCCATAGACTTTGGTTTGGTTTACAGGCAGTGTACAACAGCACACCTAGCAGTGAAAAGATATTGCTTATTGCTCCTTTAAGGATGCTTGGAATGAACCATTTGAAGTGCTGTGTTCTGCTGGGAATCAAATGAGATGAAAGGATTTATGATAAAAGCTCTCAATAGTGTCATGTCTGAAAACAATAAACTTGTCCTTTGATCACAAGTATATTCAGCTAAAACATTTTGTATTTGGGTGCGTTTACCCCTTCTTGGTGAAGTGTTGCTAATGTTTTTGTTGTCCAGGGTGATTGAGGCAGAGGTGCCCTTCATGTTGTCCAGGGCAGCTGAGTAAAGCGTGTGGCTTGGAACCCCAGAATACTTGGTCCTTGAGCCTTTGAAAAGTAACAGTGAAATATGAGAATCAATGCATGCAATAGGTCTGTTTGCTTTTTTCTCTGCATTGTAGGAAAAGTCAGCGTTGGGCAGTGTGTAATTCTAAAATTAAGGGGCTAAGGGGCTCAAGAGTTGTAATCGGAAGATTGCCGGTTCGAGCCCCGGCTCCGACAGTCTTGGTCATTGTGTCCTTGGGCAAGACACTTCACCCGTTGCCTACTGGTGGTGGTCAGAGGGCCCATGTCCTCATGTCCTTCACAGCTTAAAACAATATGAGGACAATGTAAAACACACACTACAATCACTGGTCCTACCATATGAGGACTTCTACTTAAACACACTCATGTCCTTCACAGCTTAAAACAATATGAGGACAATGTAACACACATTACAATCACTGGTCCCACCACATGAGGAAGGCAACTGAAACACACTCGTGTCCTTCACAGCTTAAAACAATATGAGGACATGACGACTGAACACATGTAGAGTTCATGTTCCTGACTTCTTACTTCTCCTGCTGTTGTCAATAAAAGCTCTAAACCCAACACTGATGTAAAGCCATCTATTTCCCCAGAAATTAAATCATGTAAACTGATCAGTGGGAGGTTAAATGGAAAAAAACATGTGTAAAAGGACAAAAATATCAAATGTAGTCAGAATAAAGATCAAGCTGATGCTTTAAGGGAAAGTTTGGACTAACATATGGTATAGACAATTACTTTCTCCTAATGCTAATGTTGATTTTGGTTAACTTTGACTCAAACTGATTGTTTTAATACAATCAAAGTGCATTTCATTTATGCACTAGGCCCAACTGACACATATACTTGATACCAAATACAAAAATATAATGTGTAACCTGTTGGAAGAATGAAGTGGGTATGTCACTCACCAATTGGTCTGTACAAAGTTGAGACAGGACCTCAGCACTTGGTGTCTGCAACAAAAGACAACAATATAATGTCAGAAACATTCAGTTCTGCTACCCGACTAGATAATTAACTACAGATCATATTTGTATGAGTGAACATTATTACAGAAGGATCTGACTTCCTTATACCAGATTCTATAGAAACTTAACACTGTACAGTTCTGCTACCCAACAATATGAGGACAGTGTAACACACACACTACAATCACTGGTCCTACCATATGAGGACTTCTACTTAAACACACTCATGTCCTTCACAGCTTAAAACAATATGAGGACAATGTAACACACATTACAATCACTGGTCCCACCACATGAGGAAGGCAACTGAAACACACTCATGTCCTTCACAGCTTAAAACAATATGAGGACATGACGACTGAACACATGTAGAGTTCATGTTCCTGACTTCTTACTTCTCCTGCTGTTGTCAATAAAAGCTCTAAACCCAACACTGATGTAAAGCCATCTATTTCCCCAGAAATTAAATCATGTAAACTGATCAGCGGGAGGTTAAATGGACAAAAACATGTGTAAAAGGACAAAAATATCAAATGTAGTCAGAATAAAGATCAAGCTGATGCTTTAAGGGAAAGTTTGGACTAACAAATGGTATAGACAATTACTTTCTCCTAATACTAATGTTGATTTTGGTTAACTTTGACTCAAACTGATTGTTTTAATACAATCAAAGTGCATTTCATTTATGCACTAGGCCCAACTGACACATATACTTGATACCAAATACAAAAAAATAATGTGTAACCTGTTGGAAGAATGAAGTGGGTATGTCACTCACCAATTGGTCTGTACAAAGTTGAGACAGGACCTCAGCACTTGGTGTCTGCAACAAAAGACAACAATATAATGTCAGAAACATTCAGTTCTGCTACCCGACTAGATAATTAACTACAGATCATATTTGTATGAGTGAACATTATTACAGAAGGATCTGACTTCCTTATACCAGATTCTATAGAAACTTAACACTGTACAGTTCTGCTACCCAACAATATGAGGACAGTGTAACACACACACTACAATCACTGGTCCTACCATATGAGGACTTCTACTTAAACACACTCATGTCCTTCACAGCTTAAAACAATATGAGGACAATGTAACACACATTACAGTCACTGGTCCCACCACATGAGGAAGGCAACTGAAACACACTCATGTCCTTCACAGCTTAAAACAATATGAGGACATGACGACTGAACACATGTAGAGTTCATGTTCCTGACTTCTTACTTCTTCTGCTGTTGTCAATAAAAGCTCTAAACCCAACACTGATGTAAAGCCATCTATTCCCCAGAAATTAAATCATGTAAACTGATCAGCGGGAGGTTAAATGGACAAAAACATGTGTAAAAGGACAAAAATATCAAATGTAGTCAGAATAAAGATCAAGCTGATGCTTTAAGGGAAAGTTTGGACTAACAAATGGTATAGACAATTACTTTCTCCTAATGCTAATGTTGATTTTGGTTAACTTTGACTCAAACTGATTGTTTTAATACAATCAAAGTGCATTTCATTTATGCACTAGGCCCAACTGACACATATACTTGATACCAAATACAAAAAAATAATGTGTAACCTGTTGGAAGAATGAAGTGGGTATGTCACTCACCAATTGGTCTGTACAAAGTTGAGACAGGACCTCAGCACTTGGTGTCTGCAACAAAAGACAACAATATAATGTCAGAAACATTCAGTTCTGCTACCCGACTAGATAATTAACTACAGATCATATTTGTATGAGTGAACATTATTACAGAAGGATCTGACTTCCTTATACCAGATTCTATAGAAACTTAACACTGTACAGTTCTGCTACCCAACAATATGAGGACAGTGTAACACACACACTACAATCACTGGTCCTACCATATGAGGACTTCTACTTAAACACACTCATGTCCTTCACAGCTTAAAACAATATGAGGACAATGTAACACACATTACAATCACTGGTCCCACCACATGAGGAAGGCAACTGAAACACACTCATGTCCTTCACAGCTTAAAACAATATGAGGACATGACGACTGAACACATGTAGAGTTCATGTTCCTGACTTCTTACTTCTCCTGCTGTTGTCAATAAAAGCTCTAAACCCAACACTGATGTAAAGCCATCTATTTCCCCAGAAATTAAATCATGTAAACTGATCAGTGGGAGGTTAAATGGACAAAAACATGTGTAAAAGGACAAAAATATCAAATGTAGTCAGAATAAAGATCAAGCTGATGCTTTAAGGGAAAGTTTGGACTAACAAATGGTATAGACAATTACTTTCTCCTAATGCTAATGTTGATTTTGGTTAACTTTGACTCAAACTGATTGTTTTAATACAATCAAAGTGCATTTCATTTATGCACTAGGCCCAACTGACACATATACTTGATACCAAATACAAAAAAATAATGTGTAACCTGTTGGAAGAATGAAGTGGGTATGTCACTCACCAATTGGTCTGTACAAGGTTGAGACAGGACCTCAGCACTTGGTGTCTACAACAAAAGACAACAATATAATGTCAGAAACATTCTGTACTGTAAATCCCGACTAGATAATTAACTACAGATCATATTTGTATGAGTGAACATTATTACAGAAGGATCTGACTTCCTTATACCAGATTCTATAGAAACTTAACACTGTACAGTTCTGCTACCCAACAATATGAGGACAGTGTAACACACACACTACAATCACTGGTCCTACCATATGAGGACTTCTACTTAAACACACTCATGTCCTTCACAGCTTAAAACAATATGAGGACAATGTAACACACACTACAATCACTGGTCCTACCATATGAGGACTTCTATTTTCCTGTTGGAGGTTGAGACAGGATGGAGGGACAGCAGGGTAGTAGCTCGCACAAATGATTCTATTGACACAACAGGGAAGTGAGATTAATGAACTGAACACAACAGACTCTTTCAAAATAAAACAGGAAACATGGCATGAAAATACAAACGTGGTAATATACAGCCCTAACATAAATTCCTTAAAACGATGTTAATAACGTTATGCCAAAGTCAGCTAACCCACCACCAAACATAAGAAACTCAAAAACTTTAGAATAAAGTCAGAAACGCTGGGCCAGAAACCCAGACCGTGAGCGAATAACTGTAATACTATTGATTTGTGCTAAATACGAAAACATTAATATTATCATTTAAATCCCCCCAAACATATCTTGTGTTGAAAAAAATGTGTGTTGCAGTTAGCTACACTTAAAAAGAGCTTAGGCTGACTGTTTCTGCAGTTGAAGATGCAGAGCACATGCTAGGCCGCAGGTCCCTTTAACTCCAGTGGGAATTTAAGAACAGTTAAATTTAACTTCTAATATCTATTGTTGAAGATAAATCTTAAGTAATTTTTTAACATTTATCATCATTCACCACTTTCAGTTTGTTCAAATCGATTGTGCATTGTTTTAATTCCGTTTAACTAACGTTAATTAGCTTGTTAAACATACAACTTTACCTTGCGAAGTGTGCGTCGAATCATGGATATCAAAGGTAAATACATACGTCAAGATAAATCTCTCCTGAGTGCTGAAGGTCCCGGATGTGCCGTTCACACAGAGCTCAAGCGAGTTGGTATCTTGCCGTGACCAGCAGCTCTTTGGTTGAGGCTTTCGAACAATCAGATGCAGCTTTACTCACTTGTTGACCAATCACAGACGTCGTTCTATGCTCCACTGACAAAATGCTGCATCCTCTCACCAGCCACGGACTCTCCTCGTCCATTTAACAACAAAAACACAGCAACACGTGCTGTATTTGAGGTAGGAACACTTGAGAACTGTCACAATGTTTTGCAAACTGCTGTTACAGTTAATTTCGTTCCGTTAATTTGTTTGGTACCTATTGTTAAGTAACACTTGGTACACATGTGGTTAGCTTGCTGGTCTAGTTTAAGTTAGCATGGGCATGCTGTTCACTGATGGAGTAAGGCCAAATTTGTCTTGATATTGTCAGTGTGTTATCATAAACATGTCCTAATTTGTTATGAAAAGAAGAGCAGCACCCCTAGACCCCCAGGTGAAAATACAGATAATAGATAAGCAATTTAAGAAAATAAGTATAATGTGTATAATAAATGATTTTACTGTCACTTTCCTGGGTCTGTTGACCCAGCGTTTTAAGTTTTAGTTTGTTTGGATGTCGATGTTTATTTATAAGTTCTTTAGGTTAGCTAAGTTCATTTGTTTATTAGATTACCCTTGTTATGTCTGTTTTATTGTGAAAGTCCTTTTCCTATATCCAGTGTGTCTAGTTTTGTTTCCCCTTGTCTTGTTAGGTCTGATTTGTCCCAGCTGTTCCTCATTCCCTCATTATCTCTCTGTGTACTTACAGTGGCTTGCAAATGTATTCGTCCCCCTTTTCCACATTTTGTCACATTACTGCCACAAACATGAATCAATTTTAATGGAATCCAATTGCAGCAAAAGGTGGTTCTACAAAGTATTGACTCGGGGGGCTGAATAATTACGCACACCCCAGTTTTCAGTTATTTATTTGTAAAAAATGTTTGGAATCATGTATGATTTTCGTTCCACTTCTCACGTGTACACCACTTTGTATTGGTCTTTCACGTGGAATTCCAATAAAATTGATTCATGTTTGTGGCTGTAATGTGACAAAATGTGGGAAAGTTCAAGGGGGCCGAATACTTTTGTAAGCCATGCTGTGGATTAATAAGACATGCTGTGGATTAATAACTAATAAGTATGATTCAGTGCAGAGAGGTCTATTAACACATAGTGAGTGAGAAAGGTGACTGGAAAGGAAAAAACTCAGTGCATCATGGGAATCCCCCGGCAGCCTGGATTCAGGAGACAGACACTATCTCTACTTTCAAGATTAGGCTTAAAACTTTCCTTTTTGCTAAAGCATATAGTTAGGGCTGGACCAGGTGACCCTGAATCCTCCCTTAGTTATGCTGCAATAGACGTAGGCTGCTGGGAATTCCCATGATGCATTGAGTTTTTCCTTTCCAGTCACCTTTATAACTCAGTATGTGTTAATAGACCTCTCTGCATTGAATCATATCTGTTATTAACCTCTGTCTCTCTTCCACAGCATGTCTTTCATCCTGTTTTCCTTCTCTCACCCCAACTGGTTGCAACAGATGGCCGCCCCTCCCTGAGCCTGGTTCTGCCAGAGGTTTCTTCCTGTTAAAAGGGAGTTTTTCCTTCCCACTGTTGCCAAAGTGCTTGCTCATAGGTGGTCATATGATTGTTGGGTTTTTCTCTGTACCTATGAAGGGCCTTGAGGCGACTTTTTTTTTGTGATTTGGCGCTATATAAATAAAATTGAATTGAAATTGAATTGTACTGCTGCATACTGTGACATTTACAGTTGCTTAGTTAATTAAGTGACTTAATTACTCACTTTTATTTACTAATTTAATTACTAAATGAAGCTGGAATTGTGCATTCTGCAGTTTTTAATAGTGTGTTATTAGTTTTTAAAGAAGCAATATGCATTTTATACTATATTGTAAAAAGTATAAGGTAAGTTGAATTTAAAATATAATGAAGTGTTGACTTTTTTCATCAATTCTTGTAGATACACAGAGTCGAGACTGAGCCTGATGATCATACTGAATCAGATGACAGCGGCAGGAATCTCCAAGTTCAACTGCAGATTGCAGATGCAATTATATTAATGCAGATTAATATAAACTCTTCAAGGGTCAAAATCTGCACACACATCATTCTGCATAGTGAAGGTCAGAAAATTTGTGCATTGATCTTGAGAAGTAAGACTCATTAATTAATAGTAATATAATTAGACAAATGTTGAAACTTTATATTTCGAGACATTTTGTCAACAACAAAAAAAACCAAGATGTGCAGGCACTGATAACTGAATCTAAAAACCTTCATTTTTGTCAAGATTTGCCTGATTTAACTGTTGTTACCCTTGCTTATAGCTCACCCTAAAATGTATAAAAATGGGAAAAGTTTTTGATATGTGTTAGAATGATTGTTTAATTGGCAAGGTTTGAACGAACAATTTTTAGAAGCCTCAAATCTTATCTGTTATTATTCCACGAATGATTCAAATAAAGTTCACCTCCATTTCAACATTGAATACGACTGTGGACATAAGAGCTAAAAGGTGCTGTCCACGCATGTGTCCGCTAAGCCCCAGAAGGGTATAACCTGGGTCAAATGTGTTATTGTGTCTGACACACCTACAATATGAGGACTCGCAGAGTGACGTCACTGAAAGTGTGTTTAAAGTGTGTTAAGTTCCAAAACTGGCCAGTAGGTGCGAAAACTGAAAATGAGGAAAAACGCTAAACACACTTAAACACACTTTTTCATAAAATTGTGATGTTTCAGGACTTTCGAGATTTTTGGTTTGGGAGCATGTTGGGAGCCTCTAGAACACTTTAGAAGGCTCAGAAAAATGAGGACCTCAAAAATGTCCTCATTTTTCTGAGCGTCCTCATTTTGTGACTGTGTTATCATAAAATTGTCCTAAGATGTCATGAAAACAAGTACACACACACACACACACACACACACACACACACACACACCTAACCATCCTAGACCACTGACCAATCTTGGCTCCCAACAACTCCTTTTCCTGAAAATGAAAATGACCTTCAAAGCATATTCAAATAAGCTACCATTTGATTTTACAGACCTGTTGTTGTAGCCTTGTAATATAGTTACTGCCCCACTCATTGTCCTGTTCAGGTCCTGTAAGAACTTTGATGCAGCACATTATCTCCCTCTAAACATATCCGAGTAGTTTTTATAATAAAGAAGTACAACCTGTTTCCAAAAACACTGAGATGCTTTGTAAATAAATACAGCATGCAAAAAATTTGCAAATATTTTAAACGCTATATTAAATATGCAACACACATAACTGATAAGACAACGTGTCAAATAAAGAAAATATTTCTCCCATGTAGTGCTTTACATATATTTGTTGCATTTTGAATAATGCAAAAATATTTTACTTGAATGACAGATGGGGACTGAAAGTAGGCCAGTTTAGGACCCAGACTCTTTGACTACATAGACATGCTGTTGGAACATGTACAGAATGTGGTTTGTTGTTGTCCTGCTGAAAAGAAGGGAGGGTCTGCCTGAAAAATAAGCTGTCAAGTTTTCTCCAAAGGCAGCATATATATTTTTTTTAATCATTGATTGTAGGTTGACAGATGTCTGTTTACCCAAGCCATGTGAACCCAGCGCACCCTCATATTAACGAAGATGCTAGGTTCTGAAAAAGCATTGATAATAAGTCAGATGCATTGCATGATTAACTTTTGAGCAATCGAAGGATGACACGTACATGTGCATGCAACTGCTTCCAAAGACCTCCTTGCTGGAGGAAAATGTTGATTTTAAGCCTTCCATACAGGTATGTTTCCTGATTCTTTGAACCCTTTAATGTGTACACTAGATGATACAGTATCTTAATTCTTTATCATTTTACTTTGAGAAACATTATTCTTAAACTATTAAAGGTCTTGCCCATGCAGTCATTTGCAGAATTCTAGCCATTTCCATGTCTTTAATTCACTTTGTTCTTGTTATATATCATGTGATAAAGAATTCACGTATCATTAAATCAGGTGATAATTGCCTGCTGAACCTACTAGTAATCTCATTTAGATTTTAAATAGCACCAATTCACAATAGCTGCCTGAAAGGACTTTACATTACAGCCTGACCAGTATGGAAAATTATCATTTTCTTTCAAATACTATCAGATAATATTATCCAATAATGTTTGACATTTTAAGGTAAAAATCCTGCAGTATTAGTGGGATGGGACTGGTATAGGTAATCACTTGGTAATAGTGAGGAGGAAAACTCCCCTTTAACAGGAAAAGACCACATATCCAGGCTCAGCGATTGTCACCGCCCAACTGCAGCAGCTGGGTGGTGACGGGAAAGAGAAGTAAGAAAAATGATTACAGTTGGTAACATCTGAAGCAGGTGACTTTGCTGTACAGTTTAGGACATCCACACGCTCTTGCAAACTTTTCTACCACGCCATGTCATTCTCCGGACCACCTCTCACCTCTGCTTTAGGATGATAACTCTTGTTGTCTGGCTACCTTCTCCTTTGCTGTTGTAACAGATGAGTGAGTTTGTTTCACCCACCTCTAACGTCATGCGCACACACACACACACACACACGCACACGCACACACAAGGCTATCATTTTTCAGTTTGGCCATTATATACAGCGTGTGCTCTCTATAATATTAAGCAAAGTTACTGTCTAAGGTTGACTGCTCATCCTTAGACGAGTCTGGAGCAGGATGAATTTCCCCTGCTATCAGTGCCCTCAATAAGGTCGAGGTGAATAACTATAGAGGCTTGTGATGAAAGTTTGGCTGGCAGGATTTACTCTGGTTTCACTGTCTGCCCCTACAGATTTTTATTAGGAGAGGTTCATGTTGACAGGAACTGTCTCTCCTTATTGGACGTGATCCAGATATGAAGTGGAAAATGCCTGGGTAAGCAGGTTTTTCAAGATCATTGCATTTGAACTGGTGGGAAGATTATTTTCTTCTGACATCAAGTGTTATAACGTACATATATAATGAAGTTCTTCCACCCATTTTTAGTCCACTTTCTCTAATACATTAATAGGGTAATTATTGTATTTTACATTTTATCTACATTCAATACATTCAAAGGGGTGGCTGTAGCTCAGGTGGTAGAGCAGGTCATCTACTGATCGGAAGGTTGGTGGTTCGATCCCTGGCTTCCCCAGTCTGCATGCCAAATATCCTTGGGCAAGATACTAACCCCAAATTGCTCTCCGATGCATCCATCGGAGTATGAATGTGTGTGTGAATGTTACCTTAGAAAGCACTTAGAAAAATGTGCTTGTGCGAATGGGTGTGAATGGGTGAATGTAAAAGTTGTGTACAGCGCTTTGAGTGCTCAGAAAGAGTAGAAAAGCGCTATATAAGAACCAGTCCATTTACCATTTACCAATCTTAATTTGTGTTTGCTTTGATTAAACAAACACTGGAAAAAAAAGGGCTTTTTAACATTCTTAGAATATTTCTTGAATGATATATCATTACACTGTGACGAACTTCAGGGAAATGTACGCAGCACAGAACGTGGTGTGTGTCCATTTACTTGATAAAGTAACAGCTGCTGACAAGCGACTGACGGAATGTACTGCCTATGTCGCACTATTTACTACTGACCCAAGAAGTGTTTTAAATACAATTCATAGCTTCCATTTCACATCCTGTGCTCCCTCAGTTATGGCGTACTACTGTATACTTCTTCACCACTGGACACTAACCATGAGCCCATAGGGCCAAACATGTAAACACACAGACATTAGAAACATTTGTTAGCCAGAGCTGCTCACCAGCATCACACCATATCCATGGCTGCAGCACCATATTAGGGTTCAAACTGACAAGCATCTTTGTTTCATGAGTTGGGGAATGCTTATGGGAATACTGTTGTGTCAGAGGGATAATCACACAGACTATTCGTGACGAGGCCTGGCAAGACTGACTGTGACTTTACACTTTAGAACACTACGTAGTACGGCATTTGCTTTCCTGTCTTTGTTTTCGTTTCTTTTGTACCGTTTAAAAGCTGTGAATTCTCCAGACATGTACTTTCAAACATGTTGTTCAGCCTGCCAGTCATACAGCAGAGTCATAAAGGTAAATGCATGGTAAATGTAAGCCTTTACATTGCCGACGACTGTCAGTTCAGCGTACACTACAACCACTCTGCCACTTACCTTAAGAACTGCAGCATAGCCAGTAAAAGAGACACTTTAAAGTTAGAAACAAAGAGGCAGTTGCTTACAGAATACAGCACAGTCAAATTGATTGCTTGGAAACAAGTAACAGATAATTGAGCCATTAGGGAAGCAAGAAAGAAACAGAGAAAGAAAAAGACAGGAAGTCAGGCACATGTTAAAAGGTAATCTTTTACCGCATCCCTTTGGGCCTGTGTTAATGTGCCAGCTACTATCAGCAACAGGAAAAACATTAATCAACCTTGAAACAAGAGCCTGACACTTGAAATTAAGTAGTACAACACTCCCTGCTTACTTTAAGCAGTTAACATATTTTATATGTGGCCACCCATTCCCTCAGTTAAAAAAACAATCCTGACCCTCTGTAAACCATAGACAGAATGTATTTTTCATCAAAGAAAACCACAAGCAGATGTATGCAGTTTGTAGCCAAGTCTGTTCAAAAGAGCTGCTCATGTATATTATTCACGAGTGCAGTGTTGATTTAGTCCTCTGTTGGACTCTAAGACACATGAAATCGGGAGCTGACTTATTGTCATTTGCAGTTTACATGAAATAAAAGTAAATAAGAAAACAGAAATAAAGCAGTCAGCACAAAAAAGTGGTTGCTTATTGATTGAACGCAGTCAAAGACAAATCTTAAATGATCATTTAAGGTACGTGAAGTAGGAAAGAAAAGATGGGGAGTGGAGCAGAAGGAGGGATTGCTTAATATCTACTCACAGAAGAGCACCAAGCTCTCTGAAAACTTATAGCATGTGCTGAGGGAGTGTATTAGCACATATTAATTTGCATTGTTTATCCCAACCTACGGGTTGTACTTCTATGGTTTATGTGTTTCTGAGTGCTCATAAACCATAAATGTTATCAGACTAAACTTTGCATCAATAATATCAGCGCAGTCCTAATAATATCTTAAAAATTACTCACAGTAAAATTTGTATGAATGAAACTTAAAGTCACGTCAGCACTATGATATTCTAAATAATTCATTACCCATGTATTAGCTTAAATTTAGCTTTCTATGTTGCTTAAAACATCATTTCATTAGCTTAATTATTAATTTCTGAACACTGAAACTTATTTTTGTATGTAACTAAATAAACACAAATACAAGGTATTCCAAATATTGTGTATACTTAATATGGAAAGCTTCCATTTGTATAAATAATTTCTGGCATTTTATTTTAATTAAGAATTGTATGCCAATAAAGATAGATGAATTTAAATACCATCGATGATGGATCTCACGATAGGTGGAAAACTAGAAGCAGAATACTGGATGTATGCTGACGATGCCGTTTCCTCTCCTTATACTTGCAGCAGCTGCTTAGGGTTTGCTCAAACTATGCAAACATGCAATCGACAGGAATGATCTCTGAAATGATGTTAGTGATGTGCAGTAAAGTAAATATGCTAGATTGGAAATTCTGTTTGCATGCAGATTATATTGAAATAGCCATTTGTAGAGCCTATGGTACTCCACTACAAATTTGCTTACAGTAAAACAAACATGAAAATGCTTCAGGCAGCCTGTAATGATACATTCGGGATCTTGCTTCCAAGATGGACAAATACAAGCCAAAACTCTGTAACCAATAAGGTTCCTGGCTTCCACGCTGACCTGAAGAATTTTATGTATAAATGTATGTATCAATTAATTGATTCTGTGGCCATAGTGGCCTTAACTGTATCAACTTTAAGTACCAAACAAATCCTCCTGCTTCTCAAAAATTTGAATCAATCGCACGTTGGTGTTCTATTCAATGATTACTGCATTTGAGTGTTCTCATGTGGGTTTTTTTTTTTTTTTTAAATTGTATTTCTTTTTAAAATATTGAGCTGGACTATAAGGTCTAAAATAAACACAGTTACACACTTAATGCAATAAACTTAACAAGACACCACATTTCACTTTATTCAAAGCACAAGAATTACCATGTTGGACTTCTAACAACTATGTGATATTAATAGTTACAAATAATAAGTAGTAATAAGTGAATAATTGGTCATGTCACTGCTGCTGTGCTGCCTGCTTAAATGTGTGAAACTATATTTCACACAGTTTGATCTCCTGTTTACATTTTGTCAAACTAGGGTTAGGTTATATACACTTGTGAGTCTAACTAATAACCTCTTACAGACAGATTTGTGTCCATCTGGCAAAACAGTCCATAAGCTGTATTTTTTACATTCTCCACTGGTTATGACAAAGTGTTGGTGCTGAAAGAGGTAAAAGGCCCGATGTTAAAAAAAGAAAGAAAAGAAAGAAAACAAAACAGATTTTGATATTTTTTTCTGCTTGTGATCCTTCTCTCCATTTGTTGTGAGATTTCTCTGGACATAGTGAGAACGTGAGAATAAAGGTTAATGTGCATGTCACACACCAGAAGGTCGACGGTTAGCAACTCAGCTGATAAAAATCCACAGGGATAACATTTCACTGAGCTCTCATGGACTGCCAACTTTTTCTTGGACCGGCCTTGTTCTCCTTTCTTTCTTTAAATTGTCACACCTAAAGCATGCAATCAGCTGTGACCTTATTGTCCAGTAGTTTGGTCCAGTGATTAGTCTGAACTCACGAGCGCAGCCACAAGCTGTAAAAATGCAATGCCCATTGCTGGTGCTATGTTAATTTCACAAGAACTGAGGTATTTATATCTTGTAATGTAGAGATGTAAATCCTTTTTAGAGAAGAGAAATGATACACTGATCATTTTGTTGCTCACTGGAGATAAAAAATAAATAAATAAATAATTTGACACAGTTATGACTAAAACATTTATGGGATAAACATAGATCATTTTTGGTTATGACAGAATTACCAAACAGAAAATATTTTTGAAAAGATGTGTTTTATTATATTTACTTTGGCCTTTAAACAGAGTGAAACACATCTTTCAAGGTCACGTTTGCTTTTTTAACCTTAGGTCAGGTGGATCTAGTTTTTCAGAGGGGGGCAAACTTTAATTTGAGATGTGCCTATGAGTCCACAAACATCCACACGTTCTCAAATACACACAGATGAACACACTCACACATACACACATGCTAGCAGGTCTCTTGGGAGAAAGGGAACTGCAGACATAGCGGTGCCTCGGTCACTGTAGTCACCAGGGTGCCAGGGGACATATCGATCTATCAAAGACAATGTTTTCACATAGTCACACCCTGTATGCAGTATATCCCTGACACGATTAACATATCTGAGAAAATATTCTTCCTGTCCCAAAACAGACTCTTTCTTTCCAGAGTTTTCCCTCCATGCTACTTTCTTTTCCCTCTGACTCAACATGGTGGGTCTCTATGGGAAAATGGCGTTCTTATCTAGCTCTTAAGGATCAAAGTCTGTAAAGCTTGATTGTGGATATTACCATGGAAGGACTTATTTGAGTGGCTTGGCACATAAGTTGGCACAATATTAATCTTGCAGACTCATGTATGCGTGCATCCCAGTGATGCCTAAAACCCTGAAATAAGGAGCATCTGCCGGGTTAGCCCGGATTCTGATATGGCATTCGTCCAGGACCCTCCACAGAGCAGAAAAGGCCACAGTGTAGATGTTCTGTCTGCGTGGGGAGTTTAACCTTTAACCCTGAAAATTAATATTCCTTAGAGTGTGCAGAAATTTTATCAAGCTTCAAAGCTAGTCACCATTTTTTCATCGTTCTTAGTATACCTATAGAAACTGTAGTATGTGATATTACTGAAAGTGGCTCATTTTACTGTTTTGCATGATGTAAGAAACTGTTCATATCTTACTTAAAATAGTAAATCAGTGCCCAGTGTTCTCTACACAGCATGAAAGGTGTAATCACATCTCCAGAGCAAAATCCTTTTCTATGAAACTGCATTCCTAACTATGATGACTACTCTTAAGGTTTTTAATCTTCATTCTGCAAATGAACATATTTTATTCTTGAAAGAAACATGAAAAACGCTCTCCACTCCAGCTTAGTGCCAAATATCGAGACGTTTTTATGGCTCTATATATTTCTTCTATCCTCCTCCCTTGGATTTCTGGAATAGAATTAGGTGGTCTGTATAATGTACGATTACTTGGAGCACTAGGCAGGCACGCTGTTTAAAAAGGAAAGTGGAAAGATTTTAATTGTATCCCGATGTCCTTCCTGTCCATCATTCCAGATCACGTTTTGATAGTTTTCCCATACTAAAA
This sequence comes from Neolamprologus brichardi, assembly GCF_056152115.1. Taxonomy (NCBI): domain Eukaryota; kingdom Metazoa; phylum Chordata; class Actinopteri; order Cichliformes; family Cichlidae; genus Neolamprologus; species Neolamprologus brichardi. Next base: position 21,350,322 of record NC_142105.1, read on the forward strand.
TAGACTTAACTGCAGTTAAGCCTTCAAGTCTGATGTATCCTTTACGTGTGCCTTTTAATGTGTATAAAGGAAATGCACATGAGGACATTACGTGCAACATGTAAATCATTTATTTCCATACAAATGTTACATCACATATATACATTTTTTTGTAATAAATATCACAAGACACCACATATTGTAACAGCCTCCGATACCTTAACAAACAGTGACAAGAACTTGTGCGAAGTTAGCTTGCAAACATTTAGTAAACATTTAGTTAGCTGAGTGACAGCTTATTCACCCCGGCCACGAGAGGAAAAAAAAAGAAAAAAAGTATTTCACCTACTTTTTATATGACGGCTTAAGCAATATTTAACATTTGTAAAAATTCACATTTACACATGTCAGTTTCTCTGAATGCTTCACACTGAACAGCATCTGTGCTGAGATGCTACAGTCTTTATTTTGAGCTGCAAACAGGAAGAAGAACTTCCATGAAAATATTATGGTACAATTGAATAGGCATAACTGTTTAAAGTTCATGAACTCCAATGTCTATTTGGTTATTCGAAATCTCTAAAAAATACTTCCTGAAAGTAAATGAAAGTCCTATACAGTGCTGCTTTCAGGATGGTGAATAGTTCAATTAAAATCATGACTAGTCAAGTTGTTCTCATGAGCAAAACTGACTTTTATTCAATCTGAACAACTGTGGTTCTGTTAGAAAAGCACTGGTTTTACCCCCACCAAGTATCATATTTAACTCCAAGATATTGATTGCCGTACAAAAAAATATATGTGTGAAATGTGCATGTCACTTTGTAACATAACCTCTAAGACTTCTCTGTAACCCTGAATCTGTTTTGAAAATATATTTCTTTCTGTGTGTACCCACACTAAATTCGCTTATCTGCTGCAAGACACTAGTGGGAGAACTAAATGTGGACTGCAAGCATCCGTAGGCAAGGTATGTGGTTAGAAACCATCAGCTGTGCTTTGCTTGGAATGTTATACTGTCAGCTATTCATTCAGGACTCATTGCACATAACAGTGTGGTGTCCTCCAGCAACAACGGGAGGTGAAGCCATGCATCCCTTATTATACAGCCTTATTGATGAAACAGTAACCATGAGTAACTCTGAGACAGCTGAGGTGCAAGGAGAGGCCACTGCCAGGAGAGAGCAGTGTGGATATATAGTTCACAATCTACAGCACTTGGGCTCAAACTGATCACTTTTAAAAGAAATGGCACAGAAGTCCACAAACACCTCACTACAAATGTGAAGCTGGCATGCAAGAGATCATTTGTGCATTACTCCTAAAATGACACTTATTTAAGCTGCAGACCTTTTAAACTCAGCTATTTGCATCTTAATAAAAGCAACACAGAAAATGGTCTAGAGTCTTTGACCGTTTTGTGCTTTGCGTAGACTGTACAGTGAAAATGTTGGGAAAATGCAGACCAACATGTCTTATGACACCCAACCCCTGCATTTACTTTGCTGTAAATCTGTTAAAAAGAAAAACAGATAATGAGCTTGACATCCTGGAAAGCTTGTTTTTTCACATGGCAAACAGTGACGTATGAGGATACCATGTTTACGTCTATTCCTAAGGTCTGCAGCAGCAGCGCTGATCGGACATAGCAATACAGTACATGGAGATTCCTCTGAGAGAACAAAGTTCACAGTTTTTACGGCATCAGCAGACCTGCACCGGCAATGCTACATGCACTTTAACACAGGTCACTAACACCGATTTAGACTTGCAGAGAATCCCTGGTCCCCCTTCTGCCACATTTAGCATGCTGATCAAGCCATACTAGAGACTGCCAAACTGACTGGGGAAAGGGGTTCTGTCTGTAGGTGCACCTTCATTACTTCTCTTAAGACTAATGATCTTGCACACCGTTTACTGTAAGTCACAAAAAAAAAAATTGTTCCCATGACTATCTGATCTCATTTTAAATTGCCCCTTCGGATTTTATTCTAACCTGCATTGTTTATTAGAGAATTAATGTCGGAAACTGGAACAGCTAAGGCACTGTTCTATGGACTCCTGAGTGTTTCTCCAAAGGTTTTCTGATTTTCAACTGATTTTACAACGGCGGAGGCACCTGTGAGAGAGCCGTGACAACAGTGCACTACTAAGGGCTGTTTTCTTTTTCTTCCTCTCATCTATCTTTATTAGCCTGAATATTCACCACCGCCACATCTTGGGTGTGGAACTTTGTTATCGCTTGGCTATTTTGACTGTTTATTATTACGTGTGGTTTGTACCCTTGTGCCATGACTAAGGAAATGGCTTCTCTGGTTTCGGTAAACAGTGTACATGCTGAAACAGAGCAACCACAGATTTTAATAAATAAATAGGGCTTGTGCAACAAAGGGGGCTACTGTAACTGTTCCATAGAAGGAAAAGGAAAGATGAATAGTTTTTCTTACACTTACATAATGGCCATAATGTACCGAGTGACCAGTCGGCCACTTAACAGAATGCAAGAAGTGATGGGTTCTGACTGTGCAATAGCAAACTTTAAAACGTGCACTTTTGAATTTATGTTAATAACAGCTGCAAGCTTCAAAGGTCAACACTCAGGATTAACCGCATTATCTGTAATGGCATCCACTTTGCACTGAATGATTACGCACATATATCTTCGACCTGACAGCGGAATCTGGCTTAGACAACATATACAGGCATGCAAGTTTTGCAAAAGCCTCACTTTGACCTAGGTTTCATCAGTAACTCGTAGATTACTGTAGATTAACCCTCATATCTCTAGTGCTATCTGCCTGCAACGGAAAGTCAAATGCAAGAGACTGTAAAACACTATAGGAGGGAACAGGGCCTCATAACATTGCTGAGGAGTGAGACAGAATGACTGAGACAGGTTTCGCCACACCTGCTTTTGATCATTTTTCAGATTTGGACAATCGTTAAAGAAAAAAAGAGCAAAGTAAAGGATGCCAGATTATAATCTCGGTCAATTTGGAATGTGTTTCTTGAAGCAAAGCATCGAAGAGGTATTACGTTCAACCCTTCACCCTCAATTGTTCTCTGATTACTTTGCTCTTTGTGCCAAATTGGCACGTTCGGATGAAATTTACAGCCTCCGATTGCTTCTCCTTTGAAATTCGGAAACATTTTATGCTAATAAAAACTGTGGGATCTCTCTCCAGATCAAAGATAAACAACATGGCTACAAATTCAGTTGAAGCCAGACAATTAGCAGTCATACAATCCACAGGCCATTTAGTAGAGTAAATAAACTGCTGAGATGCTGCCCTACTTTAACTCCTGCGGACAGTGACTTAATGTGACAGATGGTCAGCTAAGATGCAAATATTGAAAAGGTATGATGAGGTAGATGTGAAAATTCAAAAAAAAAAAAAAAAAAGCAACGAACGCACACAAAAGGGAAATGTGAGAGACCTACAGTTTTGTGTCACTGTGTTTGAAGAGGAAAAGTGACACTTTACTCAGCTGAACAGCTGAGTTATTGTTTCTTTAAAGTCTCCAGAGACTCTGTCAGTCATTTTTGACTGGCCTTACCTTCATCAGTCATTTGAAAAAACTGTTTACAATAGCAGTGTAAACATATCTGGATTTCCTTGTTGACAGAAGTCTCAGTGCTTCAAGTTTATAGGACAGTCGTTATACTCGTTACAGTCATTATGTCTTTGCTGCAATTCCCGTTGGGGTCCACTGCTCTGTCCACAACACTGCAGACCCCTGCTCCTTTCCCCAGAAACCCTTCAGTGGGGTCACTCTCTTCTGAGTTACCTTTACTCCTCCCCTGCTGCTCACTCTGCCAGCTGTGCCTGCTATAGATGTATCCATTCACAGGTCCAGGGTTGGTGAGGCGGTTCCTATTCATACACAGGATTTCCTTGAATGCATACCAGAATTCAGGGCTCCGACAGTAAATAAGTGGGTTGAAGGCAGAGTTTGCGTAACCTATCCAGTTAAGTACCATAAAGGTGATCGGGCTGTTCACAGCCCATATGGCCTCCACCACATTTAGCACAAAAAAGGGCAGCCAGCACAGAGTAAATGTCCCCATGATGATGCCCAGAGTCTTCAGAGCTTTGTGTTCCCGAAGGCAAAACTTTGCCTTCTTAAGGCCACGCCCATTATTGGCCTCCAGAGAATTACTGTTGCTGATGTCGCTATTATGAAAACGTCCAACGCTTTTGTCTATCTTTTTCAGTTGGCGCCTTGCCTCCTGGAAAACTCGACTGTAGACAAAAATCATGATGACCAAAGGGATGTAGAAGGAGATGATAGAGGAAGTGATGGCATAAGCCTGGTTGGTGTGGAATTCGCAGCAGTTGGTTTGGTTCGTACAGTTTTTAGCTTCAAAAGTATCAGCGGTCCACCACTTCATGTGGATGGGCAGGTAAGATATCAGACCAGCAATCACCCAGACCAGCACCACCACAATGCGAGCTTTGCATTTGGTCAACATCGACTGGTAGTGGAAGGGAGAAGTAATGGCCAAATAACGATCTATGGCGATGACACACAGGGTCTCAATGCTTGCAGTCACGCAGAGCACATCAGTGGCAGTCCAGAAGTCACACCAGAAATTACCAAAGTACCACGTACTAGAGATAATTTTACAGGCACCGAAAGGAATCACAATCAGACCCATGACCAGGTCGGCACAGGCAAGCGATGTGATAAAACAGTTGGTGACATTCTGGAGACGCTGAAAGCGGGCAATTGCCGTTATGACCAGGATGTTGCCAAAGACAATAATCAAAACTAATAAGGACATGACCATGCCCAGCAGGATCATTACAGGGGCACTGAAACCTTCATCAGTCCCAGTTGAATTTGATGACGAGTTCATCGCATTGGTGTACTCTGAGGTGGTTGTATTTCCCATCTGAAGAGAACACACATGAATAAAACACACACACACACACACAAACAAAAGGAGTGAATTTTACAAATTACGTTTTTTTTAAAATTCTGCCTAATTACAACAAAAGAAAATGAAAAAAAATGCATGCACATAAATCTAGCACTAACAAAAAAGAAAAAGGAGACCAAAGCTTACTGCACAAAAACCACATACATAAACAGTATATCAAGTTGACTTCAGGCAAGCTTTAAAACATGCTAAACAAGCCAGACAAAAGCAGAAGTACAAACCTCCACAGGTTGCAGTCGTGTTTCCTGGCTCCCATACAAAGTAAAATGTCACTGTTCAGATAGTTCCCACAAAGCAGTGAGTATCACATGTCCCAGCTACTTTCTGCTTTACTTGATCTGCGTGTGTCTCGCTCACTCAGTCCCTCAGCTGAGCAGTGTTTTGTCTAATGTGTCTCCCAGGCTATTTGTCAGAGCCCTTATAGCATGCAGTGATGACATCATGGTCAGTGCTGAGCCAATCAGACAGCCAGCCTGCGGAGGGTGCTGAGAGCTCTCAAGAGTTTGAACACGCTGTCCCTACAGCGGTGTTTGCAGGGCTGCATGAGACAAAAACTGCAAACAGTAAAGGACTCCTAAGATTGATCTTTTTTTTATGGTGTATAATTAGTTTTAGAAGGTTTACATTGTGTTTAAAATTAGACTCTACTTAAAGTTAGGCAGTGCAAAACTATTTGGAAGTGGGGGAAGGGGGTAATGGGTAATAGCTGCTTTACAGATCTTACTCATTGCTCATATTTCATATTGAAAACAGGCTCAGCTTTCTGCTTCAGCTTTTTTTTTTTTGTTTTAATGTCAAAATAATGTTTTAAAACTGTATATTTTTCTGACATATTTTACTCGTATATTACAGCCCGTTTAGTTTTCGTAACCACAGAATAAACACACTTCGATTTACATAATGCTACAAGTACAGATGTCTAAAAGTCAAACTAGGGAAGAGTCCCTCATAATTTTAGTCTAGGACTGCACCACTAGTGTGGCCAGTTTGACAGGGACAAGCTGGCACGCTATGTCTTATCAAGATACAAAAATGTTTTCAGGATTCAGGACAAATTTGCATTTATATATTGAAAGTAGCTCTGTGCAAATCATAAAAAACTGGCAGGTTTGTTTGGTTTTATATTTGTTTATGTGTTTGTTTTCTATGAACAGCAACTTTACTTCTTATTTTAATAATTCCCAAAACATTCCCATGTTCTGATCAAGTTGATCCCACATTTGAGTTAATTAGCGGCCACAAGAATTTGTTTGCATGTTTTTGTACATTTACATTATATTACACAAGTTAAAAGGCAAACAGTGAAATCTTCTGAGCTAGATAGCAGTGTCTATGTAAAAGACACTCGAATATACTAATACAGGTTAGTCTGTTTTTCATCTACAACAGTTTGCATTTGGTTCTTTTGTTGGACGTCCCCTTCGTTCTACATGCATACTTGAAAAACCTAACATAGAGGGAAACACACCTTCCTGCCCTTTCATGTATATACATGGAAAACCTGAGGCAGGGAAAGTAGTAAAAACAGCAAACACGATAACAGGGATTAGACTGTAAACACAGACTTCACTTGCTTGTTTCAGCTAACATAGGAAGACTCTGAGTGTGCTAGCAGGTGTAACAGATGTAAAAATGAACAAAAAAAACAAAGCATAACAAAAAAGAAAGTGGCAGTTTTCAAGTGGTTGAGCCATACGAATGGAATTGTGTATTCAACCTACACTGGTTAGTCTCCACACTGAAGCAGCTGACAGTCGAAGTGAATGACACTCATCATTAAAATGCAATGTTGTGCTAGGGCCTGGCATTTATGTTAATTTGACGCGTGCTACCAAAGGTTACCACTACATTACAACACCACTTGTCAAAACCAGTGACCACTAGCATGACAGCAAAAACTGCTTAGGAACACGTGCAGCTTAAGAACCTTCTCTGAGAGCCCCACACAATGACCCAGTCTCAACAGTGTTTACATTTTGTGGCAGATAATTAAAATAGCTAACAAAGATTTATTAAAGATAGTTTGCAATTTGTCACCAATAGTGACAAATTGCAAACTCGAGTGCAGATTGCAATGGCACGTGATAGCACTAATGTTTTAGATAGTGGCTGAATTTTGGTCAACGTCCAGTCTGACTGCTTTCCAAATGGCTTCTGCTGCTTCTGCAAATGATGATGATGGTGATCGACACAGAAAGCATTAGAGTAAATGAAGTGTGACAATTGACAGCCCGCTCGTACTCATGAGACCGAGAGGAAGTAGTAATGGTAGACAAGGTAAAACGGCTTAAATACCACATCACATATGAGCTTTGCCAATGGCATTCTCAAGTCTAACCACCGGGAGATCAGTGATGAGTGAAGTGATTTTGGTGACAGTACTGTGGAATGGAGTTATGTGTGGAACACACTGTTAACCAGGCTCAGATGACTGTACATTTTGATGAAAATTAGGCTGCTCCATTATCAGCATCACAGCAGTGGAAATGAGCGATAGCTTGTGCTTTTGTCCTTTCTGAGCTACTGGTCCGACATTTCAAATCCCAGGTCGAGGTAAGTGTGTCTCAGTTCTCTGTGGGTGCTTTCAAGTGTGTACAGGTCCACGCTAAGCTTACAAAGGGAAGTGATGATAGTTTCCAGAGCTCTGATCTTCAAAGAATGTAGACGCCAAAGGCACTGTACTTCCTCTGTGCACTTCCAAGGGAGCTTTGACAAATGCCTATATGACTGATGACGCAAGAGCAAATCCAACCGCTCAATCCATATGCGCAAATCCAATTTTCAGCATTTACACAGACATCTCAGTACTTATTTATACAAATATGATTTTCTATGTCCCACTTTTTAAACAAAAATGGTTCAGAGACATGCTGCATACTGCTTGTAACCATGGTGCCTTCTAACTAATTTGAACTTTGTTGCTCCAGTTCCAGGCAAAATGTCAGTAACTAGCTACTGGGTGAATTACCCTAAAATGTTCCATAGGCACTCAGAGGAAGACTTAAATTGATTGACTTTGACCTTGTGTCTTGTTACATATGTTGTTTATATGACAACTTCTCTTGGCAGATTTCCATGAAAACCAGTATTCCCAAAATTCATTTAGATGTTTTAATGACCTTTTTTCTTTTTAGTGACCTATTTCCTTTTACTACTGTGAGGATGAAACTTCCACATGTGCCCCAAAAAGAGGAAAAATATCAAACATGCATTGCTCTGAAATCAAAAGTACACTCCTTGGGTTTTCCTACTGCATCAGCAGGTAAAAATAGTGCCATGAAAACCCCCCAGCTCATTTTACTTATTTGATTTTAGTAACCCCCATAGTCTTATCTCTTGCACAACATGCATGACAAACCCACCATGCTTAGCCTCCAAAGATAAGTCAGTATATTATCAGCACCTTCCAACAGTTAGATTGTAAGTTATAATGTACAGCATAAACATCAAATGGAAATGGATATTTTGGAAAGCTTGTTCCAGTGTTGGAATAATCGCAACTGGTTTCCTCAGTCTGTGACATCTGTTTTCCTGTATCCTGTCACTCCCAGGCAGAACCGGTTCACATTTGGACAACCCTTCAACTATCTTGGGTCCTGTCTGCACTTAGATGTTGTGCACTGCTCTATTTAGTCAAACACTGTCACATTAAAAGTGTCTTATCTCTTTACCATCTCCTCTACAATTCTTACTTCTCTTTATAGAAGTTGTGATCCTGACCAGATGGCGCAACAAGTTACCCCCCCCAACCCTTACTATATTTTTCCTGCAATATTCCAGCAACCATACATGGAGCTATAATTCATTTAGGGAAAGGTTTCTGGAAAAAACTAGGAAATGAGAGGACCTATATTCTCATTATACATTGTACATCATACATTCTATACATGGCAACGTTAAAACAGACTAAATACTAAACAGACCACAATTGCTTTTAATTTTCCCTTCTGAAAATGAAGTGAAAATGTGAAAATAATGTGTTTTTACAGTGTTAGTAAGTAATAATAGCACACTGTAACAAAAAATGGGTGTTACAAAAAAAACCCCACATCTAGTAAGTAAAGGCATCCAAATTTGTATTTACTCAAGTACAGTTAGTATTGTACTTGAGTAAATACACCCTTCACTCATCAAGCGTGTCTAATCTATTCAATCTTTCTCTCATTCAAGGAATTATTGGCCAGTCAATCGTATCCTTACTCACTGAAACAAAGAATTTCCACTTGGGATTAATTTTAAGCATGGAACACTAATTGTTTCTCTGCTAAAGGACCGTAGGGATCTGCGGGGGAGTTTCACCCAACAACAAATGTATGTATGAGCATCAAAGACCAAAACCTCCATGCAGTGTGCACCACCATGCAAATATAGTGCCAGTTCTTCTTGGTAATGGAGAACAACCAAGATGTTTTGCATGTGGTTCAGAGAAACAGTCTTGGTGCACAATTGTTTAATAATTGCTTACTTAGTTTTGGTATAATAAAGATAGATGGAGTTCACCATGCACAAAAGACAAAAATGTTCTGGTGGGTCTAATCAATGCAACACCTGTTATAGTGTCACGTTTTACTGCGTGTACAGAATTTTAAAACCCTCAAAATGTGTGAGAATTCAGTTTGTTTCACCTGCACCTGCATTTTACCGTCACAATTTGACACTTTCCGGCGTCTCACTTGAATTCTAATACTAATATCTAAGGGTAAGGTAAACTAGAGACGGGAAGCCTTTTTTCACCTGGCAGAGAAATTGCCAGTCTCACGGGAGTCACCTTTTTCTCTGCCTCATTGATTTCAAACATACAAAGAGAAGGGCGAATTAGACTCTTGTTTGAGGAGGTTAAAGGCTAAATACTGTGATGACCTAGTGACCTATCGGTTTACTGAAACATGCTGTCAGAAAAAAGGCAGTCTGCAGCAAGACTTACAACAGGATTAATAGTATAAATTAGGTAGTTAAGGTTAAGCCAAATTATTACCTTTACGTAAAACTTTGGGAAGAATAGGAATGGGAACTTTAATCCTTTCCTTAGAAAGCACAAGTGATTCTATCTTTAACAAGTAAATACGTAATATATATATATATATATATATATATATTAAATCAATATTTATTTATTTATAAAGATAATCGGTTTTCAGCTAGTTTAATAAATATGTGTGTGTGTATATATATATATTTGAGTCATGAAACCTAATAGAAACATAAATAATTGAACAGTGTCATTTTTTTCCCAATTATTTTGACAGATATGGTTTGGAGGCATCTGAGTCCCAATCATGCGGTTTCCAGTAACATTATTATTATGGAGGCCCAGAGAGGTCAAATGCACTCCACTTTAAGAAAAAAAAAAACACAGAACAAAGCACACAAAACACAAGGAAGTTGAACATCTAAAGAAAATATATATAAAAAAACAAAATAATAATAAAACACAAGTGTTTTTTGTGAGACCATAACGTGACCAGTAAATGGCTGTTAGCAAACATGTATCTACAGTGGTATATGGATCATGTGATTAAAACACACATAACCTTGCATCTTTTTCTGCCTCAAAACACCAACGAATCTTTATTATAAGCATGTCTCAGTGCAGGCCTTTGCATGTTTTGGTTTCTGTCACTTCTGCAGCATTTCCGTCACATTACTGTGTCCCCAGAAACACTTCTGTTGTGTTTTCTGAGATTTTGTTTCTACTTTGATTGTGTCGTATTAAACTTCAGCTGTGTTTTGTGTTGTTTTGCAGAGTTTTTCTACTCTATTTACTAGTTTTCCTAAATGCAGTTCCACCGCAATATTAGCTTTTTTTTAATCCCAAGCATTCACACCTAAGTTTTTAATCCCTAGCTTGTTGTTTTCTTTCATGTATTTTCTCTTGTATGCACTGTATTCTTTGCTCTTCTAATATCTTGTTGTATGAAATAATGGACTAATCATTTCTTGTCCTTTTGGAATGTTTCAGAACACTTTGTGTTCATTTGCTTTACTAATTTAAGAACTTTTATATTTCCAACAGTGTACAAATTTGCTAACTGAGACTAGTGGGAACAGGGCTGACCCATGGAATCACAGTCCTTTTGTTCTTCCAATGTCCACAATGATTAATGTGTGAATAAACAGGCTGAAGGCAGATTTCTTTCTCTTTGCCACTTAAGGAAGCAACTTTTCTGTACCACCTTCAAACGTCACAGTGATTAATTGTAGAAAACAGTCAACTTTTAACTCTTTCCATACCAAGTGAGAAAGAGATGTGGGCTACTGAAATACCTCTGGTTTTGTTTCTCACTGTAAATCTGGCAGATGTCCCACTTATATAAATAGCTGTAGCCTGGTATGCCACGATTTGTGAGAATATTGACAAGATGTGTCTAGTAAGAAAGACTAAGGGAGAGACGGATGGGGACAAAGCATACCAACAGTGATATTATCTTTATATCCTGGGGAAAAAACTAATAAACAGAAAGGCTTTCCATTCCTTTGCAGTCTGTAAACGATAAACTGTTGAATGGAATCACATAACACAAACTCAATAATGTATCACTCATTTATCACTCTGTTAGAATGTACCACCCATCTGTCCGACTCTGGCGCACACACATACAAACACACAGACATGCAAAGGCCTGTATTGATATTTTTGGTAGTGTATGAGGTATGGTATGAGTTAAGATGCCACCATCAAGCAGCCCCTCCCCCTGACACTCTACTGTTTACAGCCTTAGATTATTAAAACTGGATGCCAGCAGGCCACAACAATGCCAGGCAAAGTGACAACTGAGAGAGCCACATTTAAATTGAAGCCGAGCAATTTCATAACACCTCTGCACATGACCCGCCATCATCTTCTGATGCCACTTCTGTCTGCGTGTGTGCCTGTCTTTCTGTGTCATGCAGTAGGAAACATTAGACTGCATTTGTGCTTTTGGCTGGTAATATGAAAACCTCTGTGAGCCTAGAGGAGATCTGCAGAAACATTTTCTTACACATCAGGTTAGCTCTTTGTAACAGTGATGGGGGCTGCTTCTTTGTCAGCAAGATATACTGAATCTGAGGCCTGCGTGTCACCAGGGCTCGCTATCAGGATCAGCCATGCAGAGTTAATCTTGAAGCTGCATGTGGGACAATGCCACCAAGATACTAAAACCTACAGACCTAAAACCTATCTGAAGTCTGCCTTGCGTGCCTCGGTTTGTGAAAGGAACATTTAGTTTATGGTGCTTTGTTTTGCCATTAAGTTTGAATGTATTCACAGTATACTACAGTGGCTTGCAAAAGTATTCGGCCCCCTTGAACTTTCCACATTTTGTCACATTACAGCAACAAACATGAATCAATTTTATTGGAATTCCACGTGAAAGACCAACACAAAGTGGTGTACACGTGAGAAGCAGAATGAAAATCATACATGATTCCAAACATTTTTTACAAATAAATAACTGCAAAGTGGGGTGTGTGTAATTATTCAGCCCCCTTTGGTCTGAGTGCAGTCAGTTGCCCATAGACATTGCCTGATGAGTGCTAATGACTAAATAGAGTGCACCTGTGTGTAATCTAATGTCAGTACAAATACAGCTGCTCTGTGGCGGCCTCAGAAGTTGTCTAAGAGAATATTGGGAGCAACAACACCATGAAGTCCAAAGAAAACACCAGACAGGTCAGGGATAAAGTTATTGAGAAATTTAAAGCAGGCTTAGGCTACAAAAAGATTTCCCAAGCCTTGAACATCGCACGGAGCACTGTTCAAGCGATCATTCAGAAATGGAAGGAGTGTGGCACAACTGTAAACCTACCAAGACAAGGCCGTCCACCTAAACTCACAGGCCAAACAAGGAGAGCGCTGATCAGAAATGCAGCCAAGAGGCCCATGGTGACTCTGGACGAGCTGCAGAGATCTACAGCTCAGGTGGGGGAATCTGTCCATAGGACAACTATTAGTTGTGCACTACACAAAGTTGGCCTTTTTGGAAGAGTGGCAAGAAGAAAGCCATTGTTAACAGAAAACCATAAAAAGTCCCGTTTGCAGTTTGGCATAAGCCATGTGGGGGACACAGCAAACATGTGGAAGAAGCTGCTCTGGTCAGATGAGACCAAAATGGAACTTTTTGGCCAAAATGCAAAACGCTATGTGTGGCGGAAAACTAACACTGCACATCCCTCTGAACACACCATCCCCACTGTCAAATATGGTGGTGGCAGCATCATGCTCTGGGGGTGCTTCTCTTCAGCAGGGAGAGGGAAGCTGGTCAGAGTTGATGGGAAGATGGATGGAGCCAAATACAGGGCAATCTTGGAAGAAAACCTTTTGGAGTCTGCAAAAGACTTGAGACTGGGGCGGAGGTTCACCTTCCAGCAGGACAACGACCCTAAACATAAAGCCAGGGCAACAATGGAATGGTTTAAAACAAAACATATCCATGTGTTAGAATGGCCCAGTCAAAGTCCAGATCTAAATCCAGTCGCGAATCTGTGGCAAGATCTGAAAACTGCTGTTCACAAACGCTGTCCATCTAATCTGACTGAGCTGTAGCTGTTTTGAAAAGAAGAATGGGCAAAGATTTCAGTCTCTAGATGTGCAAAGCTGGTAGAGACATACCCTAAAAGACTGGCAGCTGTAATTGCAGCAAAAGGTGGTTCTACAAAGTATTGACTCAAGGGGCTGAATAATTACGCACACCCCACTTTGCAGTTATTTGTGAAAAATGTTTGGAATCATGTATGATTTTCATTCCACTTCTCACGTGTACACCACTTTGTGTTGGTCTTTCACGTGGAATTCCAATAAAATTGATTCATGTTTGTGACTGTAATGTGACAAAATGTGGAAAAGTTAAAGAGGGCCGAATACTTTTGCAAGCCACTGTAAGTTATTTCAGTGTTCTACTTTTCTGGAAACTATTACAGCCCAGATGGAGCCTGGGTCACACTTGATAAATTAAAAAAGGAATCTGCTCTTTTTCAGAATGAATACAATATACTTGGAAAGTTTTGTATTTCCATTTTGTATTGTTTTATCTATTGAATATCTATTGAAGGTTATACCTGACTTAATGATAAATTGACGAAAATAAATAAAGATCATTATGTATTTTTGAGGAACCTTTGAAGTCTTTTTTTTCCTAGTGATTTAAGCGGCCGCTGGGTCATTGAAGCAGTGAGTTTTGGGATGGTTTGCTTTGTTCTATATATGAGTTTCATTCTGTTTAAAGATGAGATGTGTTTTTGAGCTTCATAGACTTCTGTTTAGATTCTGCTTTTCTAACCCCTCTGAGTTTTCTCTATATAAGTAGTTCGTCCTTTTTTGTTTGATTATATTATTTGCCTTTCATTTCCTATTCTTGTCTTTGCGTCTTTTCCTCAGTGTCACCTGTAGTATTAACTCTTGTCTCCTTTAATTCTGTCAAGTTCATATGTCTTAGTGCTGGTAAAACTTCCTGTTTTATTTTGATATTCCAGCATCTCGTGTGTTGTCTTCAGTTTTGCCTCCCCTCCCTTTGCCATGTTAGTTTGATTCTGTTCACCTGTGTCTTGTTTTGCCTAACTGTTTCCTCTCTCTTAGTCCTAAGTTTCCCTCTGGTTTTCATTGCATTCTCCCTCTGGGTTAATCCTCCCTGGCAGTATAGTATCCGTGTTGATATGCAGATTTGGTTTCTACTTGTTTTTGACCTGCTTTATTTTTTTAAATTATTTTTTGTTTAACAAAACAGCTTTTTAGTTGACTCCCGTTCCAAGTCCTGCATTGCATCCTACACTGCCAGCCACACAGCCACATAACTTTGCACAATAGCCTCACACTCCAGGCAACTCACTTATTTCATTCAAAGAGAAATGTGTGAAAAGAAGCCTGATATTCATAACAAATATGACATTAATAGAATGGGAAACTCTGTAATAGAATTAAAACATCTTTAGACTAAAGTAATGAAAATCACTGAAAAGGATAAGAAAAGATTGCCCATAAAAGATTACTATTCATGTGAAGAATGAAAGAGTATTTAAGGTGTAATAAAATCTCATCTGTTAAGGAAAAAAACAAACATCTGTTTAACCCGTTCAACATCATTCCATCCATACCCTCTTATCTCTGCCGTGAGGTGCTGAAACACATCCCACGTCACAGAGACAACCACTCAAGCTCACATTCACACCTCCAGGCATTACATGGTCAAACCAGTTAACCCTAAACTGCATTTTTTTCACTACTGGGAGGAATGCTCAGTGCCTTGAAAAAACTGGAGAACATACTGTACAGACTCCACACAAACTCCTCCAGCAGCCTGACTGAAGCCTTCTTGTGTTAATAGATAAAGCCAGCTGCAGTAGTGGGAGATTTGGACATGCAAACACAGCTGTTGTGGATTAGCCACAGTGCTATGTGTACTGAAACTGCTCATTTTAAGAACATCCATCAAATCTAAATTCGATTTGCTAATCAGATTTAAGATGGCACACTAAAACAGTTCATAGATAACTTACCTTATCTTCATGTTCCAATCTCCGAAAGCTGAAATATGCATATCAAAAGACGGCATGCCAACAGCAATCAATAAAAATGACTATGGGGGTCAGAATAACAATGATTCCAATAAGGAGAACAATCTTGTTATGAGTTTGGCTTTTCCACGGCATTGTCTCTTCTCTGCTGCTTTGCTTATGTTGTGTTTTATGACACGTGCTCTTAGTTTAGTCTCCACAAATCTAAATGGGCAGAAAAATTATCCATTGCAATTTGCAAGATCTTGACTATAGTAACAGAGGCTAGACACATGATGGGAAAGTATTTACTTCCTTGTATTTACTGTTGGATGCCGACACTGTTGAAATATATTTTGCATAGGAAGCCATAATAGAAAACATGCAGAGACGTCATGCACACGTTACATTGTTGATAGGAAAGCTACACCTTCCTCTTGAGAGCTGAAACGCACGCACATGCACAAACTGATCAACAGATGTACCCACAGGGTCTGCACAAAGACACTGCAGCGTGCTCACTGCAGTGCTTTTATTTCCTTGTTTGATATTGCAGACATGTTCATTAATGTTAATTGAAAAACACAATTTCCAGCAAGAAGAATATTACTATAAGGCATCTGAGGGAGTCACTAACTGTCACTAAGTTTTGCCTATACGGGACTGTTTCCACTCCTGTCTGGCAATTAAATGAAATTAATGAAAAAAACAAGACCAGATTTGTTTTTGTTTTTTCTTCATTCAAAAATTTAAAGCTCACTCCACTGGTACAGATTAAGATCAGTTCTACTGTTTCCTGTCGCCTTTAAGGGGATTTCCTGACTACTAAATATGCTGCAGATACAGTACTTTGCTGTCACTGCACACTTTACAATACAAAGCGGCAGAAGTTTTTGACACCATCATAAACAAAAAGGGAAAAAACCCATCACAGGTTATTTATGGAATCGTAAAAAACACAAGCACACATTCTGTGACCTTTCTTTTTTCTGACCATCGGCTCTAACCAAAATATTGAATTACATAACCGTCCTTTGTCAATAATGCACAGGTGAATCCCTTAGACTAGTGACTGAAAACATAAAATTACATGGCAATCAAATACAAAAAATCTTCTTAAAAACAAATTATCTGGAATTAATTGAGGGGGGGTTGCATGAAGAGACATAATCTTACTCAAAACCATCAATTGAACACAGTCATTACACCAGGAAGTACTTAATTTTTTCTAGGTGAAAGGTTTTTCGGTTTTCTGTGTGTGGTAAAGGCCGTATGCATTGAAGTAATATGATGCAAGAAAAAAAAGTGCTGGTGTCACAACACATCTGCTTTTGCTGTTTGAGCTTCTTACATTGTTTATTCAGTAAATTTGAGTGAGAATGCCATCTTGGTATTGTTTTTGCAGAGCTAGCTGTGCTTTACCGATGGCAAATTAGATGTTCGATGCTCTGATAAAGGTAAACAGGCTACTTTCTCGCTCAGTGTAGCCATGAGAAAGAATCAGACGTTACTGAGCAGCTGATATGCATGAGCATGCACAATATCCTCAACATTGTAGGCCAAAATCCTCTTACAGCCTTTGAGGATGTTGTACAGACTGTATATAGAAGATGTTAAAAGATGGTTTGTGAAGTCCTAATTTAAAACCTGAATTTTAGCTTGGTAGCCATCCCCATCTTGGATTGCAGCCAGAAGTAACCAAATTTGGAAGTGATGATGGAGTGCGATGTTATCAGCTCCATAGACTGTATAGGTGCACTGCTTAGTTACAGATACCTGCTAAATAGTACTACATAATATACAAACAAAACTGCAGAACAGAACATCACTCACTAAACACCGGCTTCTTGGACATGTTGTTAGTGCAATTCACTACATCAATCAATTAACCTTTCAAAAAGGCACAAAAGGTCCAGTTCAGTGACTCAGATGTGCAGAGGTGAAGCTTTCCAGACAGCTGCCGGCTACAGCTGCCTGTACTGGAATCCATATATCTCATCCTGTAGTTAGGTTAAGGCCGGGAGGGGGGATTTAGCTAGAAAGAACAAAAACCTGCTTGTGTACCAGGCTCCAAACATGCAAATTATCCAATCTCAAGTGGCCACTTGAAGAACTGCAGTTTTTGGCATTTCCCAGATGGCTTCATTTCTGTGCTCGTAAGATTGCCCCATGGGATACTGTAGAGCAGCCAGTGAATCTGGTCTCACTTCATCTATTCTGGCATGGTAATATAACTGATATAAATGTAACTTATCTGCTCTTCCCAAAGATGAACCTCTGTTATCTAGGCCCAAGACGGATGGGGCAAGCTTGCAGGATGAAGCTAATTTGAAGCCATTATCACTGTAATGACTGTATGGCACAAAACCAGGCCTGCAATTGTACAAAATCACAGGTTGAATTAGAGAGAGAGTTTGCCCAGGGAAACGTCTGTGCACTTAAAGTAGTGTTGTCTTACCTTAGTTTGAAAATGATACATTATTACTAGGGGTGCAACGATACACAAAATTCACGATTCGGTTCGGTTCGATACTTTGGTGTCACGGTTCGATATTTTTTCGATACAAAAAAATGTTCATGCCTTTTTAATTTGTCATTTATTAAATTTTCACGGCACATTCTGCACCACATCTCTGTGCGTTCATCATTTGTTTGAAGCCAGCTCACCTCCTGCAACCACTTTTCCGAGAATACGCGCTTCTTTTGTGATTTGGACTCCTTCTGACATTTCTTTGGAGGTGGAGGAACACCAAAGTAATTGCTTAAAGGAGCTTCTTCGACATCTTTAAGAGTTCTAAACAAATGTCTGTCCTCCTCCAGAAAATCTTATGTACGCAAACACGCGTTGCAACTTCTTATCTTGTGCGCGTTTTTTATTTTGACAGCGAATGCGCACCTGCGGACCACTAATGTGTAGACCTGGTTATTTAGCTCGTCATATTGCAGCCACAGAAATTCTTTTGTCCATGAAACCATAAAGCTGCACTTTCTTTTTGCTTTATAGTCTGATTTGTCATAACTTTTCCGTTTTGTGGTAAGCTTTTCTTTGGCTGTCACTTCTTCACCCTGACCTGTCTTATTTGGCTCAGCAGAACTAAAATATATATCCTGCTGCTTTTACACAGGCACTCGCATAACGCTCAGCGATTCTCTGCGCGATCAACCTCTCACATGTTTAAGCTTGCTGCGGGAGATTTCACTTGTCATGTTTGCATAGTAAGCTAACGATTGATAAGACGATGTCAGAGGAATTGGTGCGCAAATTATCATCACTCACCAATCAGTGCTGTCGCTCTCTATACACAGTTCGTGCGATTGCAAAGTGAAAGCAAAAAACAAGCGCAAATTCAAACGCGATTTCAATATGTCACATATTGACAGTGGCTCATCGATGCCAATGACATAATTACCCAGCTACATTTCTGAAAGAATGCAAAAGCACTGACATATATTTTTCCTTCATACGATAGGCCGATGGGCAGGGCAGGGCAGCCTGACTGGAAAAATCGCTAGCCCCGGGATGTCGGGCTAGCGATTTTGCGAGCCCTGTATCTGATTGAGGAATCACTGATTTGGAAAAGAGAGTTTATTACAGAGAAATGGCTCTTTCCAAAATAAAAGCTATACTATACGCTTCTTCTGGGGTATATTCTCAGCAGCATATTAAACATATCAGGTCCCCATAAGGAGAATCATGTGCTAACGGCTGTCTAAATGACTCGGGTAAAGTTTGTAGCATGTGTGCTTGTTGTTTTTGTCTGCTTCCACTTGTCTTTGCACTAGGATGATGTCAGCGTAAATGTGCAGTCATATTCGTTGTGTTCCCACTAGTGCTGTCAGCGTTAATCTGAAATGAGGTTAACGCCACAACATGGCAAATCTCCATTAACGAGCAACCGCGGATCGCCCCGTGCGTGGGGCTGGACGGCCAACTGTGCTAACACACTAGTTCCCACCCATGTAATTGAGCATTGCTGGCACATCCAACATACTGTTTTACTTTAGTCCATGATGCGCTTACCTTCAGGGTCATGCTTCACATGAAAACCAAAATAGTTCCAAACGCCAGATCTGAATGAGGGTGGTGGAGGTTCAATTTGCCATGTTGCAAGGAGAGCTTAACTTCTGTCTTGCTAGCTTGCCCTGCGCTCAGTGAATCTGTGTTCCACTACTCCGCCTAGGCTGCACTGTCGAGCGCAGATCCACTGAGCGCTCAACACAGACAGCACCATCAGAAGAAAAGTTGATAAAATAAATTAAAAATGTTGTATTGTTCGATACATATGCATACCGAACCGAAAGCACTGTATCGAACGGTTCAATATCAATACGAGTATCGTTGCACCCCTAATTATTACTATATCATAAATAAAATTTAAAAAAACGCAAAAAACAAACTGTGAATAGTTTGTATTTCACAAAATAAAAACAGTACTTTCAAAATTAACCAATTATTTTGCATTATTAATTATTTTACTGTTTGTTAAAAGTCCAAAAATACTGCCTGAAGTTTAATAAACTATCACGTTTTTAATGATTATTGTTATAAAGTGTTGCAAACAGATAACCAGTATTTACAGTAAACATTAATGTTTACTGTAAATGCCGACACAATCAGTGTAAACATTCGCTCACCGACAAGTTCATCAGGTACACGTTGATAGTATTGCATTGGACTCTGTTTTTTCCTCTGAGAACTCCCTTAATTCTCCATGGCACAGATTCAACAACATGTTGGAAACCTTGCTCAGAGATGCTGGTCCATGTTAACATGACAGTATCATTCAGTTGCTGCATTTTTATCAGCTCCACCATATCCCAAAGGTGCTCTGTTGGTTTGAGATCCAGGGATGGTGTTTTTTATTTTCAAGGTGTCACTGGCACAGCCATCAGAAGATGGGTACACTTGGTCAAAAAGGGATGACCACAGTCAGCAACAATGCTCAGGTAGGCTGTGGCATTTACTGTGGTGTGCTGCTTCAAAAGTTGACAAGCGATGTATTCAGAGATAGTCTTCTGTATACCTTGTTTGTAACCGTTCTTTACTTGAGTTACTGTTGCCCTCTTATAAGTTAGAACCAGGCTGATCATTCTCCTCTGATCTCTGACATCAAAAAAGCATTTTTGCCCAGAGAACTGCCACTCACTGGATATTTTCTCTTTTTCAGACCACATTCTGTAAAACCTAGAGATGGTTGTGTGTTTTTAATACTCAGACAAGCACATCTGGCACCAAAAACCGTGTCGCATTTAAAGTCACTTAAATCTCCTTTTCTTCCCCGTTCTGATCCTTGATGTGAAATTCAGCAGGTCCTTTTGACCATTTCTCCCTGTGTGAATGCACTGAGTTACTTCAATATAATTGGCTGATGAGACCAATGATAATTTGTGATAATGAGCGGTAGTGTGGCCAGAGTGTCTGCTAGTACAGATAGAAATGAGATAATTAGCATTAGCTCAGAATGGTGGAAATGTCCTTAATCTTTTCAGTTACACCATTCGTATCTGGCGTGCTGGTATCATAAACCAAAGTCGTTTAAAATTTAACCCTGTGGATACAGAACACTTTGCATTTTATAAGATAGCTGAAACGTTACAGCTAGTGCAAACATCACCCACAGACTCACCATGCAGGCTTACAGTTCATGAAAATGTAAACTAGATCAAATGCAATGCAGTTCGCAAAAAACTGAGCTTCTTCTTTAAGCAGACAAGTAGTGTTCATGCTTGTAAGTACAGCTACTCATGCCAAAACATGGTGTGTTGAGCTGCTAAGGTAAAATCATATAGATCATTAAAGCCTTTATGTTTGATAGTCATCATTTGCAATCCTGCAATCCTTTAATTTTTTCTTTAACCCCCATGTTATGTTCTCTCTTATAACTTAACCACTTAAGCAACAACACCTTTTTGTGGAAAGTAACTTACATTATTAAAGATGTTGTGGAAGGACCCATGCATATCAATGCGCACATTCACCACACTTTACACTCTACTTTACAACTGAAAGTAGTACCACTAAACAATATATTGCTTGTTCAGTGTAGTGTACAGTGTGATCTTACCTATGACACTATGTTCACTATTTTTTTTTGTTTATTATGCCTGATAAAGCAGACTGTAGTATTGAATTTTTTCTCCCAAAAAGAAAACAGTACTTGAACATTTCTTCTTTCTAAAGGGTAAGAAAGGAAGTATTGACTGCTAATCTTAGCTTGGTAAACCATACCAGAGGGAAGTGTCCTTTCTGCATTACCTTCACTTCTGGTTCCTCTTTTCTGCTGCCAGAAAACACAGCGCTCAACACTTATCAGAGGAAGAAGCAAATTTAAGTTGCGTAACCAATGAAGAGAAACGAATGAGGCCAGTGACTTGCTGGTATATCTCGGCTGGTGTCAGTCAGACATGTTTTGCTGAACATTGTGAATCTAAATTCAAAAGTTGGTTCTGTTATAAATAACACAGTGTGTATGAGTTTTTTGATGAGATTTTTATTGGGAACAAAGAGCATTCCCCAGACATCATCCAGATAGTCATTATTAAACTGAGCCATGCTTAATTCATTAATGTGTTTAAGTCATTAATGAGCTCATTGAATGTGTAATAAATTGCAGCAAGGTCAACAATATTTAATACCATACTCATGTAGCATTTAAAACACTCACTTGTTATACCTGTCATGCTTATTATTATACTCATTATGTGACTTTCACTGTCACAACCCCAGTCAAAGAGAGAACTGGGTCTGCATGGCTGATGATAATTTAAAGTGTTACACAAGGACATCTGGCAAAACTAAATGGACACAGGGCCTTATAAATACACATGTTAACAAGGCTGATGCTGTATTCAAAACAAAAATGTGTCTGAGCATACATCACACGATTTGCAGAAATTTATAGCTTTCCCACAAGTTGGAGAAAACAAGTCCTCAAAAACAAGAATGGAATAAAAAGTTCATGCTTTATTATCGTCAGAATCATTTCTTCAGAGTCTTCTTTTGAAGGGAGAACATCCCCACTTCAGTATTGATAAACTGTGTCATCGATTCCTTTGTATAAGTCTCAGTTATTTATCTCTCCAACCGTACAATTTTCCCTGACTGTTTACTCTCTGAACAGGAAACTAGTCAGTCTGATGTGCCCTGGCATTAGAAAACAGAAATGAAGATCTTGGAACTGAGGTGGACTTGGACTCCGGGGTGGTGCCACATTTGTGCATGTCAAAAATACAGAGACAGATGGGGAGAGATGATTGAAGAGACTTAACCCTCATGTTAGGTGTCAGCAGACAGAGGTATACAAAGCGATGTTTGTTCATTATTCTTTGGAGAAAGAGCTGAAGAACTGTTGTACCACTTCAGATCTTATTTAATCGTTTTATTGATTTTATTTTATTCTGATTTTTTTCCCCCTCTGTCATAGAATCTCATTTTCTTGCCCAGTGACCACAGCATTTTCCTTGTTTGGGCAGAGACAGAGTACACTCAGAGGCAAACTCTAACTGTAGCCAGTATCCTTGGTAATTGGAAACCTCATTTAGCTGGAAAGTGATGCACAACAGTCACGTGTCTAGGAGTTGTAAATATTAACACATGGGCATGGATCTGCCAAGACAAATGTTGTAAATCCTCCCCAAGGATCACAGTTAGCTACTAATGTTAGCTCTGGTGAGGAGAATGGCATTGGAGCAATGCATTTATAAGAACCTTAGACAGGGTTTTAAAATGTCTTCGTGAATATATCAAGCAAAAAGAGCTGTGGTCTTGTTGACCATGCTCATGAAGAGTAAAGAAGGTCGTGTTTGAGAGGTGATTTAAAATGAGGTAATTTCTTCTTTTGTAAAAGTTCTACATCAAAACCCTCAACCACTCAGTTTTGATGCATGGGTTTGTTTGCATGAGACTAATTTCCTGGAAATATATCACATCAAGAGTCCTTTACATCATGTCACAGCCAATCTTGTCCTAAATAACACCCAATTATTTGCAATAGTGTGAGATGACAGTGGAAAAATACCTAACAAACAGGACTCATAAAATGTACTGCCTAATGAACGACAGGCACAAACTGTAATGTGTGTATGCAACTTGGCCTTAGGTGCCTTAGGTTTATTTGTCCCCAAAAGAATGACTAATCACGATACTGTCTAGTGATGATGAAAGGTAAATGGTTTTATAACTGTCCTGGAGCGTGTTCCAAGGCACTCAAAGTTGAGTTGAAAAGCCAGCTCTTCTGGATGAGATAGGCAATTTTACGGTAATGATAAGCACTTTCATGTAGTTTCTTCTCTGAGGCATTTGTAGTGTTGCAAACCCACTCATAAAGGGACAGATAGATAAAGGACAAAAGGTAAACCAGTTCTGCTGGAGAAGCGTCAGGAGAGATTGCTTAAAGGCTGTCCAGCCACACGTACTGGAATGTATGTGCACTATAAGAGTTATGCAATTGCTACAGCACTTTTATTTAAAGGCAACGTGTTCTACTTGGGCTTCAAATCCCAGCTTTTTAAGTAATCACTACTGTTGCCAGGGGAGATGTGTGCCCTCTATATTTTGGTATTACAATGAGAAACTAATTTGCATGAAGATAAATGTGCAGTTACTCTGGGCAAGGCCAAACAAACTGAGAAACTAATTACACATTGCTCTGTTTTGACTTGTTTTACACATTGTTTGATCTGTCTGACCTTGGTTTGAAGAGATCAGGACAAAAGTTCAGCCCGGTCTTGTGAGGAACAGAGAAGCCTTATGGTCACACCGTGTTGACGTGATCAATGCTGCTCTATGAGACACAGCTTTAATACAAATATGTGCATGTGATGGCTTGGCATTTTGTCCTCCCTTCTTCTGTTACAAAACTCATCTCTCCTCATTACAAAAACTGCCTGCGATAGTTGGGCCTTTTCGCTCATTGGTTATAGCGTTGCCGTTAATCAAACATTAGACGACTGCAAGAGCTGTTTTACAAATGAGCAGGTATTCTTTAAGATTTATGAACAATAACAGTCAGATGCGTTTGTGTAAGTTACCGTAAACGCTAAAACAATTATCTTCACACATGAGAATTTGAGAAAAAGGAAGGAAAGTAATGAAAGACTTCTTTTTTGCCTTCTCTCAATGCCTTTTGTGCCTCCTATTCCACATCTTCCTGTGTATGTGTGTGTTCCATGTCTGTCTTTTACTTGCTTCCTTTCGTACTCTGAAGGTTATTTACTTTGCTTGACATGTGTTTTTACTTCATGTGTGTTTTTGCTTTTCCTGCCCTCGTCATTGCCTGCTCCGGCCTGATTGTGTTTACTTCTTCCTTGTTACCCTACTCTTCCATGTGAGTATTTAATTTGTGTGTTTTATCCCTTTGTCAGTTTGTCAAGTCGTCCATGTCCTGTTCTCTATCTTTGAAGACTGTGAGACTTTCTCATGTCTCACAGTCTGCCTGTCTTCCCTGAGTTATGGTTTTTAGTTCATTACCTTTTTGGACTTCATTATGTTTACGTATTTGGATTCTCTTAGTTGGATAATTTCTTTTGGATTTTCTTGTGTCCTCAGTTTTGCTACTTTTCCATTGTCTCTTTTGTATCAGCATGTGGGTCAATTTTTTAAACTAATTTTTTTAAGCCAGAGGGAGGTGGAAATTGACACCCTTGTCTCTCACAATCATGCTCCAGTATCCACATTAGCTTGGGACTTTGACAGCACCTGTGGTGGTCAGCAAGCCCAACCTTATTTCTCTATTGGCCAGCAGTAAGACTGTAATGAGTCTACAGTATTTTAGTTTCAGTTTACAGACACAATGCCAACTTAATCTGTGTCTACTGATGGCACCCATATGCCTATATTCCTGACTCTTTACATAGGCTGTTCACCTTTTCCTGAGTAAGTTGACAAGATATCAGAGTTGTTTAATGGCTCCTCACTTGATTCAGTTGGAGTCCAGCTGCTTTGATTTTCTGCCTTCTATTCATCCCTCATCCTCCCTCGGGAATGTTTCTGTCCTGTCTTTTGTCTGTCTGAAAGTTTTCTCTCGTCCCCTCCCCAATGGACCAGGAGTGACATGTTAAGCCTCATGTTCTCCTTAAATTGCAGGCTGTCTGAGTGGTGTCCAAAAAACCAATGTGGGCTTTATAGATAATTGGTCAACTTTGGTCACCTTTATGGCAGAAACCTGGTCTTGTTAGGAGAGAAGGCATCCATCCCACTTTGGATGGAACAGCTCTCATTTCTAGAAAACTGGCCCAATTTATTAAACCCACCCAAAACGTGACTATCAAGAGTTGGGACCAGGAAGCAGAGTTGCAGTCTTACATGCCTCTGTGCAAAAAACAACAACAAAAAACACATAGAAAGAACAATAGTTCTACAGCATCTACATCTGCACCCAAGACTAACACAGTGAAATGTGGATTAATAAACATTTGGTCTCTTTCTTCCAAGTCTTGGTTAGTACATGAATTAATAATTGGACCAGGTGACCCTTAATCCTCCCTTGGTTACACTGCAATAGATGTAGACTTCAGGGAGATTCCCATGATGCAATGAGTATTTCTTCTTCAGTTATCTTTCTCACTCATTACATGTTAATAGACCTCTCTGCATTGAATGATTACTTGTTATTATTCTCTGGCTCTCTTCCACAACATGTTCTTGTATTGTCTTCCTCTCCTCACCCCAACCGGTTGCAGCAGATGGCCGCCACTCCCTGAGCCTGGTCCTGCTGGAGGTTTCTTCCTGCTAAAAGGGAGTTTTTCCACCCCACTGTCATCAAAGTGCTTGCTCATATGGAGTCATAACTGTTAGGCTTTTCTCTGCATGTATTCTTATAGGGTCTACCTTTCAATGTAAAGCATGTGGTGATGGCAAATTTTCAAGAATTTGCCATCACTGCTGCTCGCCTGACCAAACTTCAGAGGGATTCTCATCCTGTTAGGCTTTATCTTTCTGGTCAAGCTTTTTACCTCCAGTCCAAACTCATGACACATCAGGCAGTAGAAATATGAATGTGTACATCATTTGTAAATTATGCTGTGTATTTTGCACATTCACTGTAACCTCAATTTGTATACAATATTATCAGGAAGGTAAAATACGACATATGCTCTCCTTCACCACTGAATGAAAGTGTTTGTGAAAGTGCTAAATTAGTTTTATGACTATATGGTCAGCAGTAACCATATCCATATAATGCATGAACATATGTGAAAAACAGCCGGATGTCATAACATAAATCATATTCCAGATACCAGCATAATGGTGACTGGAAGGCCTGAACCACACCTTCCTAAGGTGGGAGTCAACTAATAGAACCACTACTTCCATGTTTATGAAATTCATTTTTAAAGCGTATGTTCCTGACAATTTCACTTTGTGTGTGGACTTCATGTGCCTGCAACCAACAATAGACTTATCATTTGTGATATATTTTTATTTGTTCATTTTTGCATTTCAGCTTTTTCTTTTTTTTTTTTTTTTGCATTTGTTAAGTGATTTATTTTTGCAAAAGTACAAAAAACTCAACCCATATGGGATGCTTCGACCAAAGGGGGAACATGTATCAGTGATAAAGTTTAAATCTCCCAGGGTCAGAAATTCAAAGGGCAAGAATACAATGTGCTATTGTGAACTTGAAATGTGTTCACCCTGTTGTTAGCGCCACCATTTTCTCATAATTTTTTCATGACCCTATTTCCTTGAGGGCAAGGGTCAGCTCCTTGTCACTTCTGCTTCTCTTGTTTTTGGACTTTCACCATACAGTGTTGAGTCATCTTGCTTCCTCAGTTTCAGAAGTTGTGTTGCTCCTACAGGTTTTATAGTCCCTGACTGAATGATTAGAATTCCAAGATGTACCGAGGCAAATAGAGCTCTTTCTAGTTTATTGGAAACCTAAAACAGCTGATTAGAATCAATTATCCACTCTGCGTAGCATTGCGTAGGATATATTTAATTACAAGAGGAGCTATTGTGTAGACAATGTCACACTTGAGAGGAAGCAAGTAAGAGAACAACGCTGCAGGAAGAAAATTAAACTGCCAGTAAACATGATTAATTCAAGTCGAGGACATAATCAGTTTTCTTTTTTTAACGCAAAAACAGGCAACACACATTTTTTTATGTAATGAGCATCTCCCTGTGCTGGCTGTGGCTGAAGTCAAAGCTGTGCACTAATTCCCACATTGGTTGTCAAGATGCTCAGCCCCTCCCCATGTCTACGTGTTCTCAAGCAAGACACTGATACCCAAGTTAATTCAATTCCAATTTAATTTTATATATATATAGCACCGATTCACAGCAAGAGTTGCCTCAAGGAGCTATTACCCCTGATGTTAAGCAAGTACCTTGCATGGTAGCTCTGCTACCATTGGTGTGTGAGTTAATATGGGTGAATGAGAAATACATGGTAAGGTGCTGTGTCGAACATCTAAGGTTAGAGTGTGTCATGTAGATGTGGCTGCGGTGCTCAAGGATTTTCAGCATATCCTGACATTTCATTATCTGCCCATATAAGTCATTCTTGGTATTTTCAACTCAACTTTATGAATCAAAAATACTAATTGTGTTGGGGGATCAGAATAACAGGCGATCAAATGCCATAGCCTCCTCAAGTACAGTACAATTAGTTTTATATATCATTAACCTTTTCACTAGTTGAACACCAAATGCCACAGCACAGAGATTCACAATGATGCAGGAAACGCTTGGTCAATACACGTGAAGATTAATAGCACCTGAACCTTCCTCCATAGGACAGTCAACATATAAGGGTTTATTATTGCCCTTAGAAAGGTTGTAAAAAGTACTAACAATTTTAGGGTTGGAAATGTGCAGTTATGAAGTGTATACCTAGTATTATTATGTTATGTTTAAAACAAAAAACCAAACACAAAACAATCAATTATTATTTAAGTTAAAGCATTTTAAGCTGTTTAAACAAGGTGTGGCTTGTTTCGGGGTAAATTTCTTAATTATTATGAAATGGATTCTTACAGATTCATCAGGTGACATTTTCTTATATTTGGCCTGTTAGCCATGACAGAACAGGATGTGTTGCATAACGCACTCATCCTACTGGGCGTATTAGTTTCAATATCTACTAATTATTAGATAAAGTTTATTGTTTAAATCACTATCAGTATAATAGTGATTTAAACCTCATTATCAGTAAAGTGATAATGAAGTTTGAATAACAGGGCAAAACTGCAATTAAAAGCTTGCAGTGTTACTACTGCAGTTACATGGTTACATACACAGTGCATTCACTGTGTGCTGTGGGTGTTATCAACTCACCCTTGACAAAGACCCATTTCCTTACAGCAGCTGTTTCAGTCTCGATGTATTGTAGAATGACACCAAATCTGTCCTACTATTATAGTGATACTCTGAAAATTACTAGAAACAGTAGTTATGTGGGTATTGATTTAAAACATGTACACAAAAACAGGTTTTTCAGCTGATTATAGCAGCTCTTACTACATCGCATCAAAATGGAACACAGCTTTTGGTAAGGACTTCATAACTTTGTATTTTGTTTTTATGACAACATAGGATAATATTTTCAAATGACTAAGGTCACAAAATGCAACCAGAGTGGAACGCTTGTGGTTTGTTTTATATAATTGTAACTTTTACCTGTTGTTATATAGGTAAAAAAATTATGCCGTAACAGTAGGCAAAAGGCATTACGTAAGCTTGTGTGACATGTAATGCAGACATTTATTTCACTGATCGATCCAGTGGAATAAACATATATAAACAGATGGATTGCTAACAGATACAGGAATGACATGTGTGCATCAAAGGAAGACTTTTTAAGAAGAGACTTTTCATTTGTAGTACTTTCAGTTTAACAGGTTTTTCCTTTGGATCTCCCGCAGTAGCAGGAGGTAGAGGAGGTGGTCCTTACAATCAATCAGCCAAGTTTAACCAATCAGAAGTAAGTGAACGTTTAACAAGGGAGCTCTAAATAGACATAAGCTGAAACAGCTTGTTTTTAAGACAATGAATAAAGTTAATCATTCACTGTCTGTTGTTCTTTGATTCAAGTAAAGGCATTCTAGTTGATTACCAGATGAAAATGAGCCTAACAGGTTTCTTAAGTCAACTGAATAAATCTAAAAGCCTATTATGTAATAACAGATATCCAGAAATGCCTTAAATATCCCAAACTCACTATAGCTGATTACTCAGTGTAGAAATATTAGATGTACATCAGAGTCTTTCCTTAATGTCTGCCACTCTCTCCCCAAACCATTTTTCCACAAGGGCCAAGAGGAAGCCCACCCACAAGCCTTTCAGCAGATGGAAATGACCTTTCCAGATTGCCCCCACAGGAGATATAATTATCACAGCCGCCTTGGCTGTCAGTGGAAGTGTTCAACTGGCCGCTCAATACCTTGCCAGGTCCCTCTGTGACGCTGGTTTCCAGTGGTCGCTCATCATTACAGGAACACAGAAACCTTGAACAGGAATGAAAAGAAATATGGCTCCCAGTCATAAATGCACAGTAAGTGAGCACAGGTCATGTCTGTCAGCCTACATGATGCCAAAAGTACAAGGTCTGCAACTGATTAGAGTCTGATCAAAGTACTGAATAACTCTTCTCTCCTAGTTCAGTTTGGTTATGCTGATTTACTGCTGTGGCTCAGAATCACACTGGTGTTTCTATGCTGAATGCAGAGAGTGAGAGACTGACATAAAATTCTAAATACAGCTAAAAAGTTACACTGCTGCTGCAGCCTAACCAGGGGGTGAACTACTGATGACAACTATGTGCCAAGCAGCTAGTGTGAGGCATGACAAGCATTTAAAAAGATGCAGTCAAACGGATGGGAAGTTTGAATCTTCCTTCTGGTCCCAGGGCTTTTAAATAAGCTTTGTTCAGGGAATTCATGGATAGTGAGTCTAACTGAGCAATGAAGAGACCTCTTTGGTCTCAGAAAGTTCTCAAGCTGTGAACAGAAAGAAACACTGTTAAGTGAAAGAATGAGTGAGGAACAGAGATGCAGGGGACAAATGCAGTTTGTTCATTCCCTACAAGCAGAGTGGATGTGATGTGTCCTACTGACTATTTAAAAAGGAAGGGGAATTCCTTGTGTGCAGGAATTAATTTGTGTGGATTTAGCTCAGTTCTTTCCTAGTACAAGGCCAGCTGACGCAAAACAGTTAATGACCAGATACAGCACAGGCGGTGTTTCAATGCTAACTGTTGACTGATGCTTCAGGAGTTGCAAATTTTACAGGCGAATTAAGGTCATGCAAAAATAAAAAATAAAAATGTAAAAAATCAAACATTAAATATGATAGAACACTTCACGTCTTGGTTAGCTTTCTCTCCGTATAAAGTTAGTGGAAGCTTGTTTGCAACCATGACCCACGCCGTTGCCACATGACTTGATCGTGGATCCTTCCAAGAACTGCATCAAACAAAAGTGTATATTTTTCTGATAGATGGCGGTGCTCAGGGGAGGATTTCACATGTGATGCAAGGTGCTGCATTTAAGGCGCTGACTGAACTGTGTCACAGTTGTTTTGGTTTTTTGGGGGTGGGGGGTCACAACATACAGGTGTGCGCATGAAGGTGTACTTGGGTCCTGGTCAGGTGTCGGCATCTCTGTGTCTTATGCCTGCATTTGTGCCGCGTGTAGCACTTTATCTCCCTGTTCCATAGGGCACATGATACCTCTTAGTTACAAGCAGACACCATATGCATTTCCACCAAATGAAACCGTGTACGCCTGTGTGTTCCTGATAGCTGGCAGTTCAGACCAGGACAGCACGGGGCCAAAATTATTCTGGGCCAGAGGGAGACTATTTATACCATAAGCTATTTCTTATCACATGGCAGAACTTGAGAAATTACAATCGCTTAGTTTTAAGTGTGGGCATACGATACTCAGGTTATGGAGATCTTGTTTTACAATACTTTGCATTAAAAACGTTTAATGTTGTACTTTTCATATAAATAAAAGCAAAAGTTGTTGTAAAATGTAACATTTATGCTAGTGTTGGTGCATTTCAGGTTGACCACGTCAGGTTTAGAATAATGGTGAAAAAAAAAAAAGGAGATAAGAGGTAGACCTTCTGCTAGAGATTTCTAAAAGCTATTCACTCACTCAAGGGTCTTATTCAACAACTGACAACAAAAGCAAAACAAAGAAAAAAGGAAAGCTATGGAATAAAAAATCTAAAAGTCCTGGAGGGGAAAAAAGGAAAAGCAAAGTTTAGCAGTGTGTGGCAAAGCAATGTCACAGGGCCTAGTTTGTTTGTCTCTTCAGCATGTCACTATCACATTTTTACTGCTCCTTTTTCTTCGAGGTGCTATTTTACTCATTTTTCTCAAGCATATGGAGTTTTTTAATGTGCTTTTCCACAACAAAAGTACCCTGTCTTTAGCAGTTTTATCAGTGTTTAAACTGGCAAAAATACATCTGTCAGTCACCACCTCTTCCAGTATTTATGACCTAACACGAGCCAACAGGAACCAATAGAAAGGTGTCAACAGGTCTGGCTGGTCTGCTGAGTGGCTCCTGTAGCCGGAAACCATACTGTGAAGTAGTACAACACAGATTTCCATACCTGACACCTCCAAAACATTCTACTATCTGCGCACGTGGCAGCCGTATGTAGGCCATGTGTTGGGGCTTAGCATGCACAGTGTATATCATTTGTGAAACCCGGGGAAATCTTAATTACTTTAATCATTCAAAAGGAAAAGAGGCAGCTGCAGCTTGCAACTCTGAATTTAAAGGTAAGGTTGCACTGGAAAGCTGAATGTAATGAAGCCAAGTGAACATGTGCCTGAGCAACACTCTTTAACTGGAGAGTGCTCTGGTAATTGTGTTACCGAGATGCTCTTTTAACACATACTCTTTCTTCCCGCAGGTGTCAAGGCAGCCTTAAATTGCTCACATTTCTATTATACAACTTCTCTTTCACTAACAACCTGAGCCAAGGAGTTCGCCAAATGAGAACAGCATCGACATTAAAACTTAGAGCAAGAAAGTTACACTAATAGATGTGTTCATTTGTACAGATATGAGTCATAAAGTCTTAACTTTAATCTTTAATGATGGCAACCAGCCTTTTGCAATTTTATTTTTCCTGAAGGCATCATTATTGCCACAGTGCAAACATCATATCAACGCTTGCTTACAGTACTTTTGCATTCTCTCACATGCACATTAGAAACACTATATCCGCTCATTACATATGGAAAGTGTCCTAAATGAGTGTGTTTGGATCGGTTTGGGATTTAGCTTGATTTGGTAGTAAAAAGCATCCCCTACATCCCCCTTTCAATTGATTTGTGAATTCAGTTGTGGATGAGGATGACTCACTCCACTGTTTTTCACTCACCTTTATTGCTGTTCTGCCTGGTTGCTATGCCCACATAAATGCACACAGAGAGCAAAGGGTTAGAAAAAGACACGATCTGGCCTTGTCATCCTTTACTTAGTAGGAAACCTAAAAGCGAAAGGACAAAAGAGGCACAATTAAAGGCTTCCCGGGCAGAGAAGACACTCAATGAAAGGCTTGAAAAGAACATAGCCTTTCTTAAAAATGAGGAAAATATTTTTTATTAAATGTTGCCATTAGGAGCACAATATATCTCATCTTCCTGGTTGCTAACTGCTTCTGAAATGTTTTGATGTTTATTATTATTATTGAAACACCATTCTGTAAGCTGCACAACCAGTTAGTGGAATTTTTTTTTCTACCCAAACTGTAATCAAAGGCAATAATGATTTTCATTTTCAAGCCATATCCCAGTAGAGTGGAAATTAGCAGATGCCCTATTTTGGGAGCAGACACAGAACATTGGCTACCTTGTGAGTACATACGCAGCCTCGGTCCTCCAACTCAAGCCAATCAGACCCATGCGGAGATTAAGGCCAAGAACTTGGTGTGGGGTGTGACTTGAAAGAGTTCCACATCAAAACACACCGCTACCTCACTTGACTAGAGGAGATAAAAATCTACTGATCTTGTATCGCACTGTGTCATCACTGCTAAACACATTTAAAACCTCTGAGTTACAGTTTGTGTAGCATTTATAAGC
The DNA here is from genome assembly GCF_056152115.1 of Neolamprologus brichardi. Lineage (NCBI taxonomy): Eukaryota > Metazoa > Chordata > Actinopteri > Cichliformes > Cichlidae > Neolamprologus > Neolamprologus brichardi. The sequence continues at coordinate 21,383,763 of NC_142105.1, forward strand.
TAATCTTTGACTATCTCTCACAGGCCCTTGTGGCAGTTTATTGATCAAACATGTCTACTTTTTTATTCTTTCTTTATGCTAAAATGTGAAATAAAGATTTATTCTTTTAACCAGTGTTGGGGTCATTACTCAGTATTACCAAATACTCGTTAATGTCCTTAAAAGTAACACAGTACTTTACCTAATTATTTGAGAGTAATGTGATACACTAATTATTACATTACTTTGTCATTACTCCAATAAATGAACTGAATCACATTTTCTCATGCTTACCAGTTAACAATATCAACCTGAGGCTACATTTCCACACACTAAGACAAATCACTAAGCTGACAGCACAACACAATGATGAACCACACTAAAGACTTCACAGCGACTGTGAACAGGTAGAAATGGAGGCTACAAGCATGATTGCTCATCACTGCCTTTGTTACATGATGAAGTTCAGGTCTGAGTGCTGGGCTGGGACTGACACAGGTTTATCATCACTGTGTGTTCTTGGTTAGATTTGTGTTAGCATGGTTTCTGTGCACATGATTGCAAAGAGCTGAAGTTGTGTCAGCAGTATAATGTGATTGTTTCTGTCCTTGAGTTTACACTTTACTGTCATGCTCTTGTCATTATGTGCAGTAAAAATAAGAGTAAAGTGTCTATATATTTACTCCTTAAAGGCTGTAGACCACTCCACCATTTCCCTCCTCCTGCAAACAAACTGAAATCCGCTAAATGTCTCGCAGGTGCGCAAGAAGAAAAGAATGTTTGTTTCCTTGTAATTATACTACTCAGGATTTCTATGTGTATCCCATATACTCCACCTAGGCTTTTGTATCTCTGATTTTTGGAGTCTTGTTTATTATATTTTTATGTCTTTGTCTTTTGGTTACTTCCTGTTTCACTTTGAAGGTTAGTTTTCTGTTGTTTCTTGCTTTGGTTTTGCTTTCTGTTTTCTCCACCTTTATTCTTGTCAGCCCCGCCCTAAAAGTCGTCACCTGCACTGATTTTTGGGGGGGCTGTGCAACCTGTCTCAGGCTGGCTAATCAGGCCTTTGTGTTCCTCCTCATGCCCTCTCTTGCCCTGCATTGAGTGATTTCCTTGAGACTTCATGTTTTCTTTCCTTTTCCAGTTTCAAAATTGATAAGTGATCATCTGCCAAAAGGTTATTCCTGATGTTCCTGAATGTATTTTCAGTGTCCGAGATACTGTAGATAGATAAATACTTTGTTGATCCCACAAACATGATCAATTTAAAAAAAAAATACTACAGTGTACAATAAACAGCAAAAACACAATAAAAAGTGCCAGCAGTGTCTAGTAAGGGCTTTGTACTATGAGATCAAAGAGAAAAAAAAACATATATACAACAGTAATAAACAAAGAAAAGTAAAAATTAAGTTAAAAAACATTAAAAGTAACACTGACACTGTGTCAGAGTAGTAGTAGCAATAATAAATATTATATACACTATAAAAACAGCTGCATGAAGATATAGTACCAAAGTATTGGATCATATATCTGATCTTTATGCTTATAGCCCTGTTTTCATAAATAAGTTGTAGTCAACAGCATTTATACATAAAATGCAGAAATGATCTGTTTTGTCAGCTATCCTTATGACTGCTTTATTGTCCCTACTCTCTACTCTACATTATTATCGATCTTATCCTTCTTTGCCACTTCAAATACATTTATAGAGCTGGTATTTTGTGTTTGTTGCAATTTCTGCCCTTTTTTTGGCCTGGTCTGTCTTAAAACAGCCCGTTCTCACTCCCGAGGCGTAACATGCCGACGTTTTGTCACGTCCCGCGGCGTTCCTGAGGAAGTTCTTATGGTACACGGCGGGTTATGGCTGAAATCCAGAGCAATGACGCTCCAGCGGTAATAGACGTTCCAGCCCTGTATTCCCAGCCCGTTCTCACTCCCGAGGCGTAACATGCCGACGTTTTCTTAAAAGGAGATTTTTAATCTCAATGGGGCATTTTACAAGGATCTAAAAAAATCCCTCTGCCAAAAGCTGATTGCAGATTCTACCTTGTGATGGAAATGTTCTTTCTGGTTTCCAAATGGCTTCATATCATGCATGAGAGATGTGTTTGGCAGATTATAGGTCAACAAGTCATTTACAACAGTTTAAATACCAGCAATCACTTTTTGGCAGATGATCACTTTTTGGTCCAACACCAGCGTTCTTTCCTGGCTTCCAACTGGCTAAACTTCATTAATGTAGCAGCACTTTTCCAGTTTTACTGACCAAAGCACTTAAAGCTGACGCTTCATGCTATATTACTCTACAGTGCTTTATCAGTCTGTTTTATGTGCTTAACCTTTTCTTATATTTCCCACAAAGTAGCTTCAAACCCAGGATATGCTGAACTTGCTTTCTGGTACAGGCCTCTGTTGAGCTCATTCTGATCAGGGCTTTAAACTGGGTCGTTCTGCCCTGATGTCTTCCATCTGTCAGTTGAGTTACACAGGTTAAAATAATGAGTGTAACATGTTTTGATGTTATAAGAGCAGACTATATTTTTGTATTTTTTTTTAATGTCATCATATAAGGCAAGCAGATAGTGGCACTGCAATAAGTAAAGGATTGTAGTTGGCCTACAGTATCTAACCTTGACATTTTACAAAAAAAAACAAGCTTATGAATAGAATTCCTTGTACTGTGTTCAAGATTTGACATTACATCAACTGACATCTAATGCGTGAGGTTAGAGTTTTTTTCATTTGGCGGCTATATTTTGATTTTTATAGAAGCTGCTTACTGCACCATGGAAATGTATCCATACACTTTAATCAGTGAATTTTTAATCTGCATCTTAGGAACTGTGACTCTGTGGAACAGCTCACCTGTCTGTTCATTTGCTTTTACATCCCAATCAGTCATTTTTCAATGTGGAACATAATTTATTAGAAGTTATTCATTGGTGTCCGATAACATTTCATCCAACCCTTTCTTTATAAGAGCCATAGGTGGGTTTTGTTGTCTGATGCTGCAGGTATGTCGATGGAAGCGAAAAACTAACTTCAATCATATTAACCGTTTGTCAATACTGAAAATAGCGAGATCAAACTGTAGCAACAATCAAACAACCACAACCTGCTGTGGCTGTTTGATGGAGCTCCTGGTGAGACAGGAGCTGCTGTCTGGAGGTTTCGTGTGGCAGCCGGCTTAGTGTGAGGGAGCTGCCTGTGAGGGGCAGTTTAGCAGTGGTGCTGAAGCTGGTTGGATAATTGGCCTAAAGTAAGAATATAGTTAAAGACCTTGTTTTCTGTCTTTAAGTCATGCAGTTTTCCCCAGCTTTGATATGCTGCCAAAATATGTTTCTGACAGAGAGCTCAGATCCTGAGACTTAGTGCTCACACTGACACATTATATCAACTGGGAACACGCTTTTTGTTATTTTCGACACAAAATCTTTAATATAATCCCTTTTGACCCAAAGACGGAAACACCTACTGAGTTTCTAAATGAGTGGTTAAAATCATCAGTCAGTGTCTTTTCCCCCCTTTAAACAAAACTTGAAGTAAAAATCACAAACCATAAAATCAACATAACATTTGACTCCAGTTGAAGTAAGAACTCTTCACAGAAGTTAGAAAATATGTCTTACAGTTAATTTTAGATGTTCTTCTTTCAATATTTGCATATTTTCACAGTAAATTATTTATTTTATTGTACTATTTTTTTTTAATCAGAGAGTAACACCATAAAACAAATTCTGTGAAGAGTAGCATCAGCCTTTTTTAAAAAAAAACAACAACATATACATAAAAAGATAGCAGCTATCTTTTGTGATAAAGCTCTGGCTTTATCACTGACATACTTAGAATTAAAGCACAGATATTAACCATTAACCAGTGCTTTATTGCACCATTTGGCCCATTTAAGGTCATTATAAACCACTCATTAATGTTTTTTCTGCATCATCATATTTTTATAGTACTAATAGTTTAAGTATAGCTTTTACCTCAATAACCTGTGCCTGACTGTGCATTGATAGTAAGTACAGGAGGTGATGTACTTGAACTGTCTGACTATTATGAAATATATCTTATTTTGTGTGCTTCCGTTTATATGTGCTATAAAGAGATAGCACATTTGAAATATCTTATTGAGCAAATAATGTTATTTAGATAGGTATTTAAAGAAATACAAAATGGCAAACAATAAGAGTGTGAATAACTTAATTCAATTTTTCAAAAATTATATAAAAGAATAAAGTAAGAACTCCACACAAAAGTACCGAATTTCCCAGAGGAACCCACCCGAGGGATTAATAAAGTTCTATCTTATCTTATCTTATCTTATCTTATCTTATCTTAAAATAATATTGAACAATGGTTATTTTACCCTTAATTTAATGCTGATATATTTTTAGTGTAAATTTGCTTTTGCTTTATTTACATATTTATTTTTTGTGATAAGCACTGGCTTCTTCTTTTGCATTCTTACAAGATATTTATATTATAATACATGCAGCATTAAATAGGGGCTTATTAGTGTGTATATTAGCCCAGTGTAACCTTTTAAAGTCAATTATAAACCACTTGGTAATGGGGGGGGGGGGGGTTCAGTGCATGATCATATTATCAAAGTACTAATCCTTTAACAGCACGGTGGCACGGTGGTTAGCACTGTTGCCTCACAGCAAGAAGGTCCTGAGTTCAACAATCATCATTTTTAACAGGAAGAAACCTTTTTTCATATTTCCAAAAATCTAAGAACAACTCTAGTGCCTAGATTTGGTGTATAATTACCAAACATGTGTTTTTAGTTTATAAAGTATCACAGACATTTTCTGTTCTCTGTTACGCTTTCATTGATTGGTCACTGAAAGGTTAGAGCATGAAAACAAGGTGTATTATATGTCATAGCCTTGATAGCTACCACATCTGAACCACAATATGTGAGAATTAAAGCAGCAGCCTCCAGTGTTTGACTGCATTGAAAGTAAGTACAGATGGTGATGTACTGTAACTGTGTTACTATAATGTATGCTGTGCTATTATTTATTATTGCTCTCTTTATGTGTACTATAAAGAGGTAGCACATCCAAAATAGCTTGTAACAGGTGTTATGTTATTTATATATTTATGTAAAGAAACACAAAATGGCAGGCATTATTAGTGTCTAAATAATTCAGAATTGCATCTTTCTAAATCAAGGACTTCCTCTTCTAAAGCAAAGTTGTTGTTTTATTTTTTAATTAAAATAAACAATGTCTGGGCTACATCTTTAAACATTTAGTCTATTCAACAATTATTCATATAATACGAAATCACAAAAGCAGTCACCTCAGCGTGATTTATTTCGTAAGGTACAGAACCTACAGTAATAGAGAAATCCCCAACAATGAGCAAACACTTGGCAACAGTGGGAAGGAAAAACTCCCTTTTAAAAGGAAGTAATTTCCAGCAGAACCAGTCTCAGCGATCTGCCGTGACCAGTTAGAAGTGAGAGGAAAAAAACAAATTATTGAGATCATTAGGTTGCATTCCCAGTCAGTGGTTAAAAAAAAAAAAAAAAATTAGTACAACCTCTGACATTTTGAAACTAACACTGTATTATTTTTTTGTATTTCCACAACACTAAGAACAAATGTACTGACTAGACTTGGTGTATAATTTCCTGACAGATGTTTTTAGTTTATACAGCATCACAGACATTGTCTGTTCTCTGTTACGCTTACATTGATTGGTCACTGAATGGCTAGAGCATGAAAACAATGTGGATCATATGCTATAGCCTTCATAGTCGACACATCTCAACCTGGTATATTTTAGACATGCTAGCTCAGCGGTTCCCAAACTTTTTTCGCTAGGCCCCCCTTTGTTTTACAAGAAAATCTTCACCATTCTTTGTTTTCAAACTCTATTGCAGTTTATTTCAATCCTCAAACATTTAGTAAATAATTAAACAAATAAAAGTAAACTGCAATAAATTGCAGGTAGCAACAAAATAAACAACTAACTCTTTTACGTACATGAGTATTTTTGAAAACCCAGCGTTTTATATGTGTTTGGACCTTTCGTCCACAATAAACGGCGTTTTGGATAACCGAAAACGGGGATTTTAAAAACTCCTGCTGGGGTGGAGATTTTTGAAAACAAAGTATTTTGAAGACAAAATACTGTTGCTGTTAAATTTACTATCTGCAGTTTTTACACGCTTACATATTCACACGCAGTTACTGTCTCTCCATTTAGAAAGGCAGAGGCGTCACAGTGTAATAATTTTATGTGTACTGAAGTTGTCTTTTTCCTGTGTAATAATATTCAACATTGCAATCAATATATTTTTCAAAAAAATGCCTCTCTGTGCAAAATGGGTTGAAAAACATAAACAAAACTGTGGGATACTGTTTGTTTCCCAAACAGTTATTATTTGTATCCCACTGTAACTTGACTGTATAAAGGGGTAACATCGCCAAAATTTCAGGAGTACAGTAGTTAGCCGTTATAAGAAGTGTGAAGTAAAATCAAGAATGTGGGATACTGTTTGTCCGTAATTTGGACAGCCCAGCGCATGCTCCCCACGCAGGGGAAACAAATTCTCCTGGGGATACCTACCTTGGCACTTGTGCAGGTGAAGCCAAAGGGAAGATATGTTTCATCATATTTTGTAGTCTTTGGCTTGGAAGGAAGTTGGTTTGGAAACATATTTAGCATTCTTTTTTTTATTGCCCCCCCCTGCAATGGCTCTGGGGCACGCCCCCCACTTTGGGAACCACTGTGCTAGCTAATTCTTTCTAACACCATAACACCATAATCAAAACAACAAATTAAAGAACATTTTTTCTTGAGGAATAGTATTCGCACTCCATTAGAGCCCCGTTGTATTTAAGAAGTAATACCGAAAAAAAAATCCAACAGAAAAACGGGAGTGTCTTGTAAGAATACAGACACTGCTGCAACTATAATAATAAAACAAACACTTACATTTCTTGTGATATAAACCAAAGTCAGACAGCACACACTAAGAAAATGGATAAAATGAAGACAGGAAATGTTGCTGAGAGGATTTGCAGCTTTTGGAAAGTTAAATGTTTAGTCACTGGCGTACAAATTTTTCTGTAAAAGCCTGGTTTACGTCTGGATTTATACATTTTTTGTGCAGTCTAGTGCCACTTAAAATAATTGCATAACACACACAGAAGAGACGTCATTAGAGCCCTGACTAAGCATGAAAAATAGGACCTTATCACCCAACCCATGCCCCTATCTAGCTGATGAATTGTAAGTACTGGTAGGTAGGAGTAATAGTAACATTTCATACAGCAGCACCACCTACAGAAAAAAACATTGCTCGATTGTACTGAAATAATTATGAAGTGTTACTCTTATTGTCTACATATAATACAGTAGATAGCAATCCAAGCCCTTACATGCACTTTGTGCCTGTCTGTAATTTTAAATAAAGCCAGCTGTGATAACAGTGGACCGAAACGAGGATCATTTTGATGAACTTTCCAGTCTTGCTTGAGGACAAGACATGCAGTGTTAACTTTACCAGCAGATTCCAGCCTATTCATTAACAGATTATGGTCAAGATCATCAGGGCAAAAGTAGTTAAACCATAAAATCATTTGGCTCTGCTCTTGAACTTGTTTTGTAGCAACGACATAGTAAAATTAGCATGACTGAAAATGAAAAAGAAAATATCAGCGTGCCGATGGAAAACATTTTAAACCTCTCAAAAGTGCAGTGCTCTACTTGTGCCAAGACACTAACACGGGTAAATAAACTGTTTATTTAATGTTACCCCCATCAGAGTTTATATCAAAGCTCTGCTGGGACTTGAACAAAATTAGAAACTTTTCCACATTCCACACTCGTTTTGATAAAAGGTTTCAGAAAGAAGCCTCACTTTTCCAGTCTAAGTTCACTTACACTGTTCACTAATGGGTTTTCTCATATTTGATGCCAGTTAATAAACACAAATCTTGGATTTATTACATATGCAAATACACATTTAATATACTGCATCAGTTAAGAGCTAAATACTTCACCAGAGGCAGTAAGGAATAAATATTTTAAGCTTGCCCATGTACACTGTTTATACTAAAACATCACCCCTGATTAAATGGGCTGACAGAGAATAACTAAACATGTCTTTCATAACAGAGGTTCTTTTTGTATGTGCCTTCATTCCATGTGCCCATCGTGCTAGCTTAGCTAATGACATCTACCCTCTTTACTCTAAACCCTGTAATTAACTTGCCATTTGTGTCGTTATTCAGCTTGTACACAACTTTTTAACATCAGTGATTGCACTGTATAGTTTAGATAACTTTACTTGTGTTGTTTTACACATAGTTCCTAAGACTATGCCTGGAAATTTTTTAAGAGCGCTTGCTTATCTTTAGTGCTAGTTTTAAACTGGGAAAGTTGTTTTGAAGGCGCACTATTTATCGTCTAACAATTCAGAGACCTGGTTTATTTGTCTCCAAAATGATTTTTGCTTTGTTTTTTTGTTGCTGTTTTTTTTCCTTTTAATTTTCCAGTTATACATATAAAAGAGGGGCATTGAGTTATCAGTTTATCTGAAGCACAGACAAATGGCTGCTATTAACCAATGCATGATAGGCTTTGGGTTTTCTACCCAGGTTCTGTTCCAAGATTGGGAGTGATGAATAATGCAGCTTTTTAATTCAGAATTTAACTAAAAGATGCATTAGCACAATCTCTTATATTAGTGTTGTGTTCCGGAGGAGAGTGGATATAATTATAGAATCTGATTGCGCTCCATCTTCGCCATCATCTCTGACGTGTTGTTTACGAAATACGAATCAAAGGCATAATAAACTGGCATGCACCTGATCGCTCACCTGCATATAAATGGGAATATTTAGCAAGAGCAGAACTGAATCCCAAAGGACCTGTGAGTGAGAACAAGCACAAAGAGGCAGGATGTTCCAGGACCTCCTTTTTTCTTCTTTTTTCTTCATCTTTTTTATTCCCACAAACCATCTAATTATAACCAATGAACTGGAAGATGTTCATTCTTAACACGTTTTGAACCTTTTTTTTAAAAAATAAATAAATAAGAAGAAGCCAAATGTTAAGTCCAGTATTTCTGGCTTTGGATGGTGCTTTTGCTACTAATATTCTTTGTGACTTACGGCACACAGAGATAAGAAACTGTGTGCGAGGTGGGGCTGCTGCTGCAAATATTATGGTAAATTACTCCAGAGTTTGTCTGATGTTTTATTGTGTTTTTTTAAACACAGATTATACAGGATGTTGACCTCTTCCTGACATCGGTTGCTATAGCAGCAAGATTGCAGATGTACCCACTGAGAACGTTTTGTATATAAGAAAACTAAAACTCGCAAAAAACCCTATAAAACCAGGCAAACTAAACAGAAATGAAAGCAGACTGTCTAACATCAAGGATTCTTAAAAACAGACCCTTACTCTTACTCGACTTGGTGGTGATACCAGTTGCAGCACATGTGGTGCGTGACTAAAACCTATACACATTTTACAATCAGAAGAATAGCATTGATCATCTTGTTACAATCCACTGCAATGGTTTTTATTCATGCTGATGTTATGGTTTTGTACCACCCTCCATAGCAGGACAATGTGGCCTGCTAAGCTACAAGAAGTGCTTTGGAGGAACACAAGAAGGATCCCGATACTCTGGCACAGCCTGAAAACACTACAGAACGACAGGTTAGCTGTAAAGCATTACCTGCTTTATCCTCCTTTTGGACACCAATGATGTCAATAATATACAAAACAAACACATTGGCTGAAATAAGACTTGAAGTTCATTAAAGCCAATATTCCGAGGTCAAAATTCATGGTTGGAGTAGAATCATTTCTGATAGACTTCTATACAATTTGCTTTCTTTGTGAAATCCGTGTCAAAAGAATGGATGTTTAACCTCCATCCATCATTTACACACAACGACTGGAAGGCTGCTTTAATGTTTGTGGCTGTTCTGTGTAGGTCTTGTTAATGTTGTGGGCCTTGTTCAAGCTGATTTAGATTGTGTGCTAGGTGAAGAAAATATAATGAATGAACAGCCTCTGTAGACCACAGTTAATTCTCACATCAAAAGATGTGGTTTTGTCATCTTGGAAATGTGACATGCACACAAAAGGATGATGAAAACTTATTTTCTCCTGGATTTTAAGTCCTGGTTGGGAAAAAAGGCTTTTTTGTGTCCTCTCGCCAGACAAATAGTCAGGGAGCACAGCAGCGATAATCCTTCCAGTAATAGGAAGCAAATGAAAATGGGAAAAACATCAAAACAAGCAACAAATATTCATTCTGAGTCCCAATAAAAAAACCCATATATTTTCAATCATTTTGTTATGTCATTTTCACATTTCTTCTTTGTGAGGATTTTGCTGTATACAGATTAGGACCAAATTGAAAGAAAACACAACTCTAGTGGTTGCTGTGGAGGGCTTTTTTATGACTTGGTCCACTTGTCTCCATAGAGTTAATGGTTATAAATCAAATTGTTACAATTGTTCTCGGTAATCAAAATAAAACATTTCTATCCCCATGAGATTGGTCAGGTTGACACTGTTCTTAAAGGTAAAAAAGATAAATGGAATGATTATGACCAAAAATGCCATGTCCAAGCACCCGGAATAGGTTTGAACAAGTAATAAAAGGCCTTTTTAGTGCGTTCGAGACATTGCAAAAAATAAAAATAAATAATAATAACATCCTGCACTGGTAGATTTAGGATGCTTGAGTGATAGGTTTTTCTTTAGGATGCATTTTGATTTTGCTGAGCTGAGGCCCCAAATGCAAGACACAGAAATAATGGAATGAAATGGAAAAACAGAGCTTTATTTAGGCTGGTACAAAAAGTCCGCAAATATGTCCAAAAATGCAAAGTAAAACTAAAATCCACAAGAGAAGCCAGGCAAAACAAGGGCACAAAGAGAAATCGGGGCTACACATAAACAGACATCTTGACAAAGCAGGAGAGCTACAAACACTCTAAGTGCTGTCTCCAAGGGAGGAAAAACGGCTCGGAGATGAGACGCAGGTGAAAGTAATTAACAACAGGTGAAAAGAGTCAGGGAATCAAAGGAAAGCAGACAGGAAGTAAAACTAATACAGGAGATAAAAGAAACTGGCCTACAGAAGAGAAAAGACTTCTCACTAACATGAAAACAGTGGCAAGGGAACAGCTGAGGGAACTGAAGAAACTCTGTTCCAGTAAAACACATATGAAAACTACTGAAAGATAAGAGTAGTAGGAATGAGAAGAAAATAATGTAAAATAAGAATCAACACCCACATAATAAGAAGTGAAGCTTTACATCCTAGAATGAAGACATCGGTGGGTGAAGGCACTAGACCACGGGGGCGTACTACAGCGCAAGATTAATGGATTATTGAGCCATAATGAGCTAAAAGTCAGTTTTTGTTGTGTCAGGAAAAAAAAGCTTGGTGGTTACTTATGCTGAGCACACAGCTCATCAAAACCAGGTTCTGTTCAGAGTCTTAGTTTAAAATTAGAAAGAAAGAAGCATTTTTCTCTGGTTCCTTTATTTAAACCATGGTTTTAAGTGCGATACAGATTCTGCTCCACAAATACATATTATTCATGCAATTTGTTAAGCAAAACCACCCAAACAAGTCACGTGAGTGCAAACAGTATGTGACATTGCAGCTGTAATTTGCATGTGTTCAGTTGCTGATGGCGAAAATCGACTGCAAATTCTCTTTTACATTCCTGGAATTTCAACCGCTTTTATGTTCTTCTTTATAGGTTTTTATTACCATTTTATAATCACTGAGAGAGCTGTCAGAAGAGCCACATGACACCTTTTTTTATGTGAGCATGCACAGAGCCCAAAGCAGGAAGACTGGTTTAACAGAAAGCAGATAACAACTGTCATGATACCCATTATCGCTGGCTGGGGTTTTAGATTTTGTAAAGAAAAAGCAAGAAAAACGCAAAGAAACCTGGTTGTGTTGAATTTCCTTTATAGCATACCTCTCACACTAGAGAGCACTGTGACACCTTTTTAATGGCAAGAAGATTGGATGGTTGGTTTGAGCTTGACAACATTAACCTGTAAAACAGCAACAACTACAGTGTGTAGGACTACACAACAGAAATAGGGCTGAGGCTACATAATATAGTACATAAATCCACAGTTCATTACCCATTAAATATGTGCTGCCAGCACTGCTATAGATCATGGGCTGCTGGTCTTCAAGGACATTAGCCGTCAAGCGCAGATGGCGACATCTAAGCGTAGTCCCCTGTCACTGTGCAAATGTAGAAACTATGACTTTGACATAAAACACTACACCATTCCAGACTGTCTCACACCCTGTCCATTAAATTCCCAGAACCTGGATGTAACACCTGCGGACCAGTTGTGCTCCCAAACAGGTTTTGGAACAGATCCAAAAACAAAACTAGGTCATGTGTTTGCGAAGACAATGTGGCTGTGTAGCTTATAGAACACTAGAAACCAGTTTAGTCTTACATGCATTTAAAAATGATTGCTCATCTGGCATTAATCACACAGAGACACATTTGTACCTCTGATGCTGCGTCGTAGCCACCACTACACACTCGTAGCATGTGTGTACTTAAGGGTATAAGTGCAGCTGTTCTTTCTCTAGGGAATGCCGATGCAGAATTCTACCAGTCACCAGAGTGTGTGTTACGAGTTTCCCAAGATATTCTAGCTCTGTGTGAAGTTACTTGCACCGATGAATGGGTAGTAAATTTTTTAAAAAAGGTTTAAAAAGGACAGGGAAGCGGTAAGAAAAAAAAGAAAAAGAAAGAAAGAAATGACATGGAAATCGACTGAAACAGCAAACAGCAGAGTTACGTAAGGGAAGAAAATAAGTTCACCAGAACTTGCATGAGTTATGACCATGGGAACATTTTTTCTTTGTTTTCACTTGACTTAAACGTCCTAATTGCGGGGAAAAACATCTCATTTCAATGAAATATTTACTTTTTCACCCTCCACATTATTCCCAAATTCAGATGAGTTTTGTGCATGTGTGTGCACGCACAGAATGTACTTGATCTAATCCCACAGTGTTGCTGTATTATGAAGGCTACTAGATTATCCACATCTTGTGCATTCCAGTTGAGTTAAAAGGTCATTAACTTAATGTTTATTTATGACAAATTTTCCTCTATGTATAATGAGGTCAAGTAAACAAACACACACACACACTGTGCATGTAGTTTTTTTTCCTTCTTTTTTTAGTGTTTTCATTTTATTCAGCCACACAGTATATCAAATGGACATTCTCCCTTAGCTTTCATAATTGTGCTAAGTTCTGCTATGTTCTTGAGTTCCATCCAACACTGTGTACTTAGTTCTAATGTTCCTCTCAGTGCCATGCCATTGGTACAGATTAGTGATGGGATTTCCGGCTCTTTTTAGAGAACTGGCTCTTTCGGCTCAGCTCACTAAGAAGATCTGGCTCTTTCGGCTCTTCGGCTCTTCAGGTTGTTTTGTTGCTTTAATTAATTTATTATTAACAATAATATAAAATTATGCACAAAAGGAATTACTAATGTAAAAAAAAAGTGGTTTTATTTATATATGTTTATATATAAATATATGCGGTGGCCCCTAGAGTCAAAGCACGTACAATTTCCAAAACACATCTCTAGCGTTAACTTCCAAAACAGAGCTACCTAGATCACTTAAATTACACAATTGAAAGCATATGTGTATTGTTTGTGTATTTATACACAAGCACTCATATATATTCAAATAATTTAAAAAAAAAAAGTTAATTTACCTGTTACTACCACACACCAAATCTGGTCGTTGGTACTTGCTGGGAAAAAAAGTGCGAAAGAGAGGGTGAGAGAAAATTAAAAAAAACACCCATGGCTCGCGTTGTTCACATCAAAGAAGCGGCTCTAAGAGCCATTTCGTTCGCAACCGACACATCACTAGTACAGATGTGTACACACATGTGCACACGTTGCTTGTGAGTTATCCACCATATTGGATGTGATACAAACATCGGTTGCAGGGGAAAAAATTGCTAGCTGTTGCTAATGGGTGCTACACCAAAAACCAGTTTGTGATTGCGTTGGTGTGTAGCTGTCATGGTCACCTGTAGTTTTCATGTAAGACACCAGTGTGTCTGGTTGTAGTAAAAGTGCTGCCAACGTGCTGCCTCTTATATTGCCACAGATCCACAATAGCAGACATGTGGCACATAAACCAGATACTGAGAAATCTTGTCTTCAAATTAACGTTGTGCCTTTTGAGCTTTACTTTAACTTTGAAGGCAGATGTTCTCAGTTTCCGGTTTATGGGGCACAGTTTCACTAATGCCTAGAAAGTTGTTGGTGAGAGTTTGCATACAAGTTGGTGCATTCCATGAAAATTACAGTTGACTGTGGCAGTCTGCTAGCAACCCGTGCTATTATAGTAGCTTATGGTGCAGCACCCCTTAGCGACACCCAACATTTTTTTCCATTTTTCCCTTTTAACTGGTGGTTGTATCAAATCCAATATGGTAGACAACTCTTGAGCACCATGTGTGTGACATCACACAAGAAACCTCTGTATCCACTGGCATAGTGCTGACATAAACCCCAATAATCATAATAATGTTTCTCACTTGTACCTATTGTGGAATTACATGTGATACTATAGCCTGTAATTTCTGGTTTGAGAATATAGGCATATACAAATCAGAAATGCTTACTTGACTATTGAGCTGATCTCTTGTTGCATGTTGTTTGTAGTTTTTTTTTTTAAACAACATGCACCAAGTTTTTGCATTTTTATCTCCACTATTGATCTGTACTTTATCTAAATATTTTTTCTAGAGTAAATTGCAAATCAGACGAGTAAACTATACATGTAAACATGTCAGGTGCAGTTAGTCACTGCAGTAACTATGTTATGATTTTCTTAAGTTCCTGGAAGGCAGTTTGACAGTTGGACGTGATCCACCAGCTTCTCCATTTCTTGAAAGTCTTTCTCACACTTGCTCAAGCTGTTCATTGAGTGACGAAAGAGAAAGCAAAGCTGTGGCATGACTGCGCTTGAAGCGGCTGCCTTGTTGGACATTTGACATTCCACTGGCACAGCATCACAGGTCTACTTCTCCACATATCAGCTTGTGCAGCCCAGATAATACAATGTAACCAAACCAAAATAGACCATTACATTGGACCGCTGTTAGCTGCACTACCACTAATTGTGAATCACCCTCTTTGATCCAAAATTACACTTTAATGCTTCTGAGATATGACGTACCACCTTTAATCAAATGTACAGACAAACAAATGCCTCAGACCAAAGAATGTACGAGTACTTTCTGTCTGTCATGCACAACTGCCTGTACAAGGAAGCTGCTCAGTATCACTCAACAGCTCTGAATGACAGGAATAACACACAACATTTCACGGAAGAGTCATTCCTGTTTATATTTCTGAAGGTTGATGTTTAACTAGCACACCTTCTTTCAAACCCAATTACAATCATAGACACAAATATACGTCAGCCAGAGCTTTTTTTGGTCAAAAATAAATACAAAACTAAATTGGCAAAGTTCAACAAGGCCCAACAATATGTCAGCAGTTTTCTGTCTTCCTTCTGTAGTCCTTCAACCAAAAATGGCAGCTGAATGCAACATGCACTATGTTTTCACTCAAAACATTTCCAAACTCTTCCATTTATGTATATTATTCTTACTTAGATGATCAGACAACAGATGAGATCAGGCGAACAACTCCTTGGACTATGATGTCTGCAAATGGCATAGTGATCTCAGCATGGATGAGAGGGAGGACAGTGGAATAGTTAGGATGGCCAAGGCGGATGGGTTTTTAAATACTTGGGGTCAACTATCCAAGCCAATCAGGGCATGTGGAAGAGAAGTGAAGAAGAGCACAGAGGCAGGTCGTTGAAGATGGCCTTCCCTTGTTCCCTCTTAGGAAGAAGCTCAAAGAGGTGGTTTATGGATGTGGTGAGAGAGCACATGCAGATGGTAGGTGTGGCAGAGGAGGATGCAGAGGACAGGAAGAGCTGGAAACGGATGATGCACTGTGGTGGCCAGTAACAGGAAGAACTTTGTTTGGGCATGCAATTATACCCATGTTTAGTATATTGCAGGTTTAAAAATATTTGAAGAAAATTTATTTTTCCCCATGTCTATATAAATGCTTATGGATTCGTAAACAAATAAAAGTGAGGCTGCAGAAAAGGTTATCTCTATAGTAACATCACCCTTGTCATAGGCTTCAAATGGAAATCTCTTAAGTGTTGGGGCCTCTAAAGAAATGACAGGTCATTCAAGCTCCCTTTGTCTCTTTGTCATCCTTTCATCATCATGACCGGACAGGCAAAAAGACATTTGACGTTGCTATGGTTAGGAGGTTCTACAGTACACACAGCCGGACGACTTAGCCCTTTTTGTCTCCGATTTCTTTGGCTTTACTTCTGACTAGAAACGCTCCCAGGCAGAATGCCAGGATCCCCGAGGAGAGTTCAGACGTTTGTCCTGTGCCACTATTAGGATGCCAAGATAGAAAGAATTAGATTAATTACAAGAAGTATGAATTGGGGGGAAATGAAAAAGAGATATTCATTCCTTGCTGGGCCAAAGGTTGAATCATTCGGAGCAGATTTGGCAAGTCCTTTTGTGCAGATGATGTCTCTGATACGGGCAGATACTGGAAAACACACAGAAAGGGGAAGCGATTACACTTATTTATCCTAGCTGATTTTAAGTGTGCGCACTTTATGCGAACACACAAACACAGACAGTAAATGACCTCATGAGACAGCCCGATAAAGTTGTCAGACAAAAACAACAACATCTTGTGCGTGAGCCAGCAGCTCCTTTTAATCCTACAGTACCACCCACAGATTCAGGCAAAAAAAGGCCAAAGCTCTGTCCCACACACCATGAGCTCTTAGAAAGGAAAAGCCATCCTCCCTGAAAATAAAAGACATTTAAAGTTGAAATTAAATAGCCTTGCGTGATACACTTAAATTAATCTTGCATGTTCCAGTGTAGGGAGTCTTTGTAGAAACTGCCTATAAAGTCTTGGCAGTATTGGAATAATCCAAGTGTCACCATTTCAGAATGCAGTTCTAATTGTTTCAACTCGACATATGATTTTCTGGAAATATAAAAATCCTCCAAATTTTAATTAACACTATTGTGTGAAACAGGAGGAAGGAGCCATTTCATTTCCTGGCCGGTTCCTCGTGGCAATTCAGAAATATCAATTAAGTATTTTATAAGATATCAATCTTGGAATAATGAACACCTCTTCCTCCTGCCTTTATGACAAAGATGTCAATTCCTCATAATTATGCCTCGCTTCAAAAAATACACAATAGGGAAAATCAATGTCCCAAACATTTTGTGGAATTACTGTATTCTTCAAATTGATTGTCCCCTTCCTCCTCTCTTGTCTGTTGAGATAATCATTGCTTGAATCTTAGGACTAAAAAAGAAAAAAAGAAAAGAAAACACACAAAAGGCCTCTTTATAAAACCAAACCATAGGGCTATTTGATAGACATTTTATTCTCTAACAAGTTTTTTATGTCAAAAATCCATCCAAAACTTTAATAAAGTGACTTAGTGTTGTGTTTAAAGAGAAGGTTTATATGCAGTCTGGCAAAAGGTGATATAATGTCGAGAAAATCCCCCACCTACCCCTGCTCTCCAGCAGGCTACCCCTAACTGACTGTGTTCTTCTGAGAGAAGGTGATAAACGGTGCAGCACAACCCATTTTCCTGAGAGAGGACTATAGAGATTGTACGACCGTGGAACGTTCGTTTCATTAATACAGTTGCATCTGTACCAAAAGATGAACTCTCTGAACTTTTATTAACTGTGGTGAAGGGAGGGGTGTTGGCGTTTATTCCCCTTTAAAATAAGTAAAACTGGCTTGAGTCAAAAGTTTTCTGTTTGCATTGTGGATTCAGAGAATGTTTTTTGTCAGTGAACCAATTTGTGAAATCAGGGTGTGCATCTTTTTGCAGCCTTTTAGTCTAAGTCACAGGTGTCGAACTCCGGGCCTCGAGGGCCGGTGTCCTGCAGGATTTAGATGTGTCCTTGATCCAACACAGCAGATTCAAATGGCTAAATTACCTCCTCAACATGTCTTGAAGTTCTCCAGATGCCTGCTAAAGAACTAACCATTTGATTCAGGTGTGTTGACCCAGGGTGAGATCTAAAACCTGCAGGACACCAGCCCTCGAGGCCTGGAGTTCGACACCCCTGGTCTAAGTTGAGGACCTTCAACAGATTCCTGCCTGAGGATCTGGGACTGTACACTCATAGAAAAATAACAGCACATTTGTTAAAGATTCTATGGCTTTAAATGTTTTAGTCTAATATTTAAATCAGGACTGAAATGAATCTTGAGCAGGTCTAGAGCCATTCAATTAAATTCTGTCCAGTTTTATTTATACAGCGCAAAATCACAACAACGATTGCCTCAAGGCCCTTTATATTATAACACCCTGCCCTATTACCCTAGTATTAGGGTAAAGACCCCAATAATACAGAGAGAACCTCGACAATCAGATGACCCAGCTATGAGCAAGCACTTGGTGACAGTGGGAAGGAAAAACTCCCTATTAACAGGAAGAAACCTCTAGCAAAAACTGAAATTTGATATTCACTTTTCTTGGTTGATGTTTTTTGCTACAATAGGGATTCTAAAAAACAGAAATGAAATAATAGCTATTATAACAGCCCAGCAATGAAGAAATAAAAGCAAGAATGAAAGTTATGTGTCACTAAAACACATTGTTTGGATATGAGGTTGGAGACATGGTAGCAACATGACATGGCAACCTTCTTAGTGTTTTTTCTTTGATTGACATCAAATAATAAGGGGCAGTGAAAGAAATACTAGGGGGCACATATTCATTGTCATTTTTTGACAATAATAACATAAGAAGATGTATTATACATACATATAAATATAACTTTTACCTGTCTGTTTAATGTAATTTGGTGGTATAAAGTGTAAAGTGGTGCCATATATGGTTAAAATAAAATGAGTCCTTACCATAAACCCTGA
The DNA here is from genome assembly GCF_056152115.1 of Neolamprologus brichardi. Classification (NCBI taxonomy): domain Eukaryota; kingdom Metazoa; phylum Chordata; class Actinopteri; order Cichliformes; family Cichlidae; genus Neolamprologus; species Neolamprologus brichardi. The sequence continues at coordinate 21,402,800 of NC_142105.1, forward strand.
GGAACACCACAAATCAGTGAGAGGTAACGTGGACTCATGAGTGGAAAAAAACATAACTTTTATATTGTCATATAAGGACAAAAACACTTTGCAGCTGCTGTCTATAACATGACTAAAGTCTGATAAAAAAAAGTTTTATAACTATAAGTTGTTACATTCAGATGGTTCGAGGCCAGTTTCTTGAATGAGTTATTACACAGTCTTGAAAAATCTTGGGACACAGCCAAAGGATAAAGAACCGTTAATTATCCATTACTTCACACAAAAATATGGCAAGCCTTCACAAGGCTTAAGGGGTGTTTGGGCTCATTTATGGAGACTGGTTTAAAACTCAATATATTAAAAAATATTTTGAATATTCCTCAACAGATAGCTTACACTGATTGAAACATGAAAGATTTGAAAGACTTTCGTGTAAAAACAAAAGAGTGCAAAACTGTGTTAATAAGTCTGAATTAAAACAGAGATGAAGCATGCACTGAAGTTTGCACTTCTCACTTGGGTCATTCCATGTCAACTTAACCAAACTTTCTGCTTGACCATCTCCGAGTTGCATAAAAATTGTATGTTAGAACATAAAGATGTTTTTTTTAACTGGTACATCAATGGCACTTTCAGGCCCTTAGTTTGGCACATTGAACAGGTTTGAACATGACTATCTCAGAGATTATTAAAGATAAAAACCTGAAAATTTCACTGGTCTTTTTTTTATATCATCAAACCGAACCAGATTCTGTAATTTGGAATGGATACATCAAAAGTTATCAAAAATGCAAATTGTTTTAGATGGAGTTACGTAGGTCTCGCAAAGGAAAAATATTTACATATTAAACAAAATTATTTTCTAGGTTATAATTAGGTACCATCTTCATTTTACAAATCAACTTTATACCATTCAGAAATTATCTGTAGTTGTTTTTTATTAACGTGTGCTCAATTATGGTCATTTACATGACTGTTGGACTTTTTTTTATGATAAGAAAAACCAGTGAAGATTTCAGGCGTTTATCTTTAATAGTCTTCAAGATATTCATGTTCAAACATTGCCTCAGTTTTCAATTAGCAAAAAAGGGGGAAAAAGACCTGAAACTAGGTCAACAGATATATATCTTAAAAACTACTATGATGTATGAAGCTGAAGTTTCACGGCACTTATTATATATGTTCCAACTTTGAACCATAACATTTTATGCAAATCAGAGAGAGTCGAGCAAAAAAATGAAACGACCCACTTGTATATAAAAAAACAAACAAACTGACATTGACAATGTGCCTAAAGCCTAATCTTCCTCCACCTCCGTTTCACTCTTCATTCTTTTCTATGAGTGCAAATGTCATAATTGATCCAGAGTGCCCAGAGTATCCTACACTTTAAAATGTGCAACCGAATCTAAAGTGGATGCAGAAACGAAGCTGAAAACACTCGGTACGCTGTTGCTACCAAAATTAGGTTAAAATTTCAACCCACTTCCATGCTTTCAAAAGCGCAAGCATATTTTGAAACCCTTGTTTACCCTTTGGAAATTACTATCAAATAAAAACAGTGATCAGATATGCAGAAGTCAACAAAATTTATGAGGCCAATACACATGCCCTTGGTAAATGCTAGGTCCAAAATATGCCTGTGATTAAGTGTAGACTGAAGAACATGTGGTGTTGTAAAACAGATTAATTAAATATGTTTAGAAACTCTGTGGCAAATGAGTGGGGAGTTTTGTCAACACGGATATTAAAACAGAAGCGGAAATGATTTTTACCACAAGCAGTCGATGATAACAGATCTGAGAAGATCTATGAAGGAGGATCACAATGTCACAAAGAGTGGGGTAAAACTACAAAAATCTTAATAAAGGGGTGTTTGAACAGTCCATCAATCCCAGTTATACCGATTACTACTGGTACAAAGTAGCCTGGATACATCATCAGAAACATCAGCACATGCTCCATTCACACTTCACTTTTTTCCGTAATCTAAAGGTAGTTTTTCTTTGGCCTCACTGTTCATGCAGATGATGGACAATCCAAATACATGAAGACATACCTCTGGTACAGCGTAATGGCCCACTAAAGGTAATGTAAATACTTGACACATTAAAAAAATTTGACCTTTTGTATATCCTCAGGATCAGGATGAACAGGATGCAAAGAGTCAAGTACGGTACAGTTTGAGAGATTAAAGAAAGCTTGCTGTCTTTAATCACTTTAATACTATCTCCGTGTTGGAATGTCTTCATTTTAAAGTTTGACTTTTTCTACAATTTTGGTAATGAGTGTTTTTGTGCTTTAAAGAGCAACTTGACATTTTCAGTCACTGAGCTCCTTGATCCCGTGAATGTGTGCACGGATCCATCTTACTACCAATACAAAAATAGAAAATTTGCTTTCATTTCCAGAAAACGTACTCAGAAATACAAAGAACTCTGGGCAAAAAGAAAGCGGTTTAAATAAGGTGGCTTCTCTATACGGCAGTCCACTCTGTTCCTCGCGTTTCTCTACCACACAGATTAGGTCATTACGGTCTTCTCCTTTCCTCCTTTGTTTTCCTACTTTCCATCCCTCGCAAATGAGATCATTGCACTGATTTCATTCCAGCTGTTATGGGCTGAGGCCACATTCCAGCACACAGCCACAGATCACAGGCTTATACAGAGACTCTCTCCCAGCTGTGTAATTCTTAACAGCTGCAGCGCAAGTTATGAGATTTGAGCAAGAACACCAGTCTTACTCAATTAAATCCCAATCCATGGTGGAAAAACGTTGAGCCACAGTATTAGTGATGGAGTAATGTCGCAATGTTGCATTGTGTTGAGGGCATAACTGATCAAACCACAGAGATTTAATATGTGGCCTTTCTGAATGTTAGGTTGCTTTAACTTCTTAAACAAGTTTAAATTTGGAGGCTGAACGCCTGTGGCCCTCTGGGGACATCTAGTGGTTGCAAATAAATAGTACACAAAAAGGGTTATTTTTATGGTAAGTTTATAACCAGATTCCTCTTTAAACGCTTACAGAAGAATAGAAGCCACAGTAAAAAAAAGAGTTTAATATAGTTTCTCTCTATGACTCACACCCATCGCAGATTATTCTTTGGCAGATTTTCTTTGGCAGATTTTCTCACTAAACTACACACAAAAAAAATTTTCGTTGACCGAGATGATTTTTTTCTGACCTTGTCGGTTTGATTTCAGAATTCTTTGTATATCATACACAAAAGAGAACTTTTTAAAGTAAATTCAACCACCAACAGTTATTGTCTGCACGTTTCTGCCACTCCCTGACACTAAACAGAAGGTTACACAAAGATGAGGCTGTTCAACCTGGGCTATTCTGTCTGCCAAACCATTGAAACCATTGAATTTTCAGTCACGCAGGCCTTCCCTGCCCAATAACATACGTCACTAACCCTTGTCATCCCATTCATGCCGTGATTGTTGTGATGGCTGTTTACGAGTTAGATGAATGGGTTAGAGAAGTGAATATTGTAAGGATGTTGTAAATGCTGTCTTCAGGAAACATTTACAACATCATAAAGCTGTCAAGCTCCCATTGTTCCAGATTAGGAAATGATCAGGTGGCATTTTTTCCTGATTTAGCTGTAATGAAATCTCACCAAGCCAACATGTCTTACAGCCATACACTATGTGAACAGAACATCTTAATAATGCCATCATACAAAGTCCGCAGTTACATCAACTGAAACTGTAGACTTGTTTCCATAGAAATGTTTGAATTAGGTAGCTACCTATTTTCTCTGATTGGGGTTTCGTTTTGTCAAGTCAGTCAGCGGCTGGGTCCCTCCCAGTGACAAAACGAACCATGACGGCTATGATGAATGTAAACAAAGCAAGAATGTACAGATTCTCCACAGGAAAGTACAGGGAGAGCTATTGAAACCCCATCAAGTACAATAAAACTGTTATTCTTCAGAACCTGATTTACACAGGTCACACACTAAGAGATGGGTAAATCACAATTTGGACAAGTCCAACTTCTCGATTGCTAAAGAAAGAAGGTAGTTGTTTTAAAACTAATACTGTGTGTGTGTGTGTGTGTGTATGTGTGTGTGTGTGAAAGTGCGTGTGTGTGCTTGTGTGTGCATGTGTGTTGGGGGCTGTTAATTTTTTTTGTTGTCCTCTTTTTTAATCCCCAGCTACCCTGTTTCATTCTGACTCCCTGGTTTCCCCCTGAAACCAGGAAGTGCCTTTTAATTTGTTTCAGTTTCCATTTGAAGATTTTGTTACAGTAGATATTATGTCATTACTTGACTGCTCTCTGTGACGTCTGAGAGAAATTTCTGTACCACAAATAAGCCTCGCATAGAAGTGGGATACCTAACCTATTAGGAAAACAGGTTGGGCATGCCCACCAGGTTAGCAAGTCATGACATCACAGTGACATAACAATAAATGGTGAGCTAATGTATTGTTTGGTCCTGGAAATACTAATGAATAGGTTCTCCAGATTTAGTATATTTCGCTTTTGTTGCATTACATTTGTTAAAAAATAAATCTACATACACAATTGCTTCTTACTGGAAAGTTGCTGTGGTTCAACCCTTTCACCATCGGAATGCACAAACATCAAATGTTTTGTCACCTGACATACATGCACATAGCAGAGCAGCTTGTCATGTCAAAAATATTCCAGCTACAAGTATGATCCAAAACAACTACAGCTGAGCGCAAATGACGAATCAGGTCTTCCATGGGAAAGTGCAAGGACTGGGTTTAATAATATGAATGTCAGCGACACAGTGCTTGTCTATGAGGCTACTTAAATCTTTTTGTCTGAGGCCTTGGAAAGAAATGTGAGTACAGTAGATGCCTCCCCTGATGCCTGAAAGTGCCAAGAAGCACCAACGCCTATCCATATATGGACCATCATTGAAAAATTACATCTCAAGGGGGAAATGGATCCAAATTATTCCTTGTTTCCAAGGAAATAGAAATCAAAGTGATTTGAGTAAGAAGGCTTGTGGACCGTTGAAAATCATTTTGTGATCCAGGTGTGCCATGGTTTGCTTGGGCCTCCAAAATGATGACCTATGCTCCATCCTGTGCTAAAACTATGACGACATCAGGTTCAGGCAAGTGGATCGTTTTTGTAGCTTGGTCTCAATGTGCTAAAACATGCATGCTGCTGGTTTCAGAAAAACTTCAGCATGCACAGTTATTTCAGAACATAGAAATCAAATCTAAAATAAGTTACTTACCTTTGATCACTGCAATAAATAAATAAATAACCCTAATATTGCTTGCTGAATTGGACTGTGGTTACACAAGGTTAAAAAGATTAGTGCATCTGATTTTTGGCATGCAGTTTACTATATGAAGAGGCTATTTAAAAACTATTTGCTTAGTGGTTCACAATTTCTGGTTCTATTTTTCTTACCATTTACTTCAGCTATGTTTAATGCAGATTAAGTTTTAGCTGTTTAGCCACATTAATAATATAGTACAATTATCTGACAAATTTAAAGACAAGAGTGTACAGACACGTTAACAGCAGAGAATACAAAGTTGCAGTTCGATTCACATGGTATGGGGAAATAGTGTGGCCAAAGGAAGGGGAATTTGGAAGTACTGATGATGAGGCTATAAATTGCAGGAATTAGCCTGGCAGTAGCAACAGCCATTCAGAATATGTTTAATGTTCATTATTGTTTTGCAGAGGAAGAATGTAACCAGATTCCCTTATTGTTCACTTCTTGTACTGTTTTGAATTTTTTTTATCCAAAAAGAACCAGTATTGGCCAATATAAGTTCACATGACAGAAAGACAAAAAAAACCAGGTACCTGTCATTTAAACCAATGGCACTGATGGCTGTTCTAGTCACCTATATTCTAGATAACTGGTGACTGAGCTCTTAGTGGGCAATCGTGGCTCAAGAGTTGGGAGTTCGCCTTGTAATCGGAAGGTTGCCAGTTCAAGCCCCGCCTTGAACAGTCTCGGTCGTTGTGTCCTTGGGCAAGACACTCCACCCGTTGCCTACTGGTGGTGGTCAGAGGGCCCGGTGGCGCCAGTGTCCGGCAGCCTGGTGTGCCCCAGGGTGGCTGTGGCTACAATTTAGCTTGTCATCACCAGTGTGTGAATGACTGGATGTGTAAAGCGCTTTGGGGTCCTCAGGGACTAGTAAAGCGCTATATAAATACAGGCCATTTACTCTTTTTATAATATGAAAACACTTCATAAGCACATCTAAGTGCAAGACATCACAGTGTGATCAAGAGAAACATTATATCTGTTTCCTCTGACTCTACTTAAACAGAGGGAAGACCTGTTTGCATGACTGTTGTTTTTTGTGGACCCAAGCAAGCACTAAATGCAGGTTTTTGCCTCAGATATTGTTGCACATTTCCTGCTTGTAAGTAAACTGAACTTTTCTCTAAGAGTCCATGCCCTTGACAGAACGATTGGGCCACACAAATGGATTCAGTTGTCCAATGTTCTTTTGTTCAACATGAAGCTCAATTGGAAAGACATGAACAAATACTGCCACACATCTCTGGATAACAGGATGCCATGCTCCAAAGGCCGAGTTCACCAATGTCTAACCCAGTTTCACCCCAATCAAATCCCAGTTCTTCCTCTGTTGCTACTGTTTCTCCACCTCAGCTTACGACAAGTCTTCTCTGGTGAGTTGGAGAAAAGTGGTGGCGTCTTCACTCAGTGTTTTCTGGCATTTAGGTAGCAGAGCCATGCCTATTCATCTGACAGTGCTAAGCTTGCATTTTCTTGTAGAACTATTACAAGAACACATGCTGCAGTGGGCACAGGTGGTCCTAAATTCTCACCCTGACCATATGTGGATTTTCTTTCCAAGTTCAGAAGTTTTTTCAACAAGGCATAGATTGTTTTCACTTCACCAAGATAAGAGAAGTGTTGCAGATTGATCCACTGATTTTTAGATTCTTGCAGTGGAAGCAGGATGTTTAACCATGTTAAATAGCAGCCTTACCTCAGATGTGAGGAAAATCCTTTCAGGTTGGATTTTTGCATGGTTTATGACACAATATGGGGACTGAGTTTGCATCATAAGAACTCTCTGCCTCTTTGGAATTACTTATTTTGATGTGTATTACAATTGATGATCACATATGGGAGTATTGGTGCCCATTGGTCACAATTCTCAGGAAGCATTGCATTGGAGAGTTCCCAGCTCTGGCGGAGTTTCCACAGAGAAGCAAACTATGCTAAGCCGCAAATAAGACAATGAATGAGGCCAACCCATCCAACCCACACCCTATATTGTCCTTCCTTTCAACCTGTTGCTACCGTGTTCACTAAAACCTGACCTGTGCAACACCTATCACCTTGTCCCAATCAAAGAGTGAAATGGAAGGCTGCTTTCGACATTCACCTAGCTCAGTTTCGAGTTTCCAGTAATGCCATGTGGCCTCAATAACACACCTACAGTCTTCCAATTCTACTTAAATTGTTTTGTTTACAATAGCTCTGTTAGGTCCTCCAAAAATCCTTCAGAACAAGTTCTTTATTAAGGGAAAGAAATGTGAATTTTATGTTTATCCCGTTTCTTTCCTACGCCACATCATTGACATCATTGAATCAACGCTGACCTGGCCAAGGTGCAGGCAGTAGTCGACTGGTTCACCCAGAAACAGCTCCAATAAGTTTTGCTAACTTTTATCACCTTCCTTACACTCATCTCACCTCATCCAAAATTCCTTTTCAGTGGCCAGAATCAGCACAAGCAGCTTTCACTCAAGGAATATTTACTTTCACTGTTCTCATCCAGCCAGACACCACCCAACAATTCATTGTAGAGGTGGATGCCTGAGATTCCTGGATGGGTGATGCCCTCTTGCAACAGAAGGAAGGCAAGCTGTACCCATGTTGGGTTTTTTCTCATTGTTTCTCCCCAGCAGAACATAACTGCGATGTCTGTGACCAACAGCTCTTTATCGTGAAACGGAACTGGCCCTGGAAAAGTGGATACACAGGTTGGGGGGCACTGAGCATCCTTTCATTCTTTGGACAGATCATAAAAACCTCACCTACCTCAAAGCAGCCAAACACCTCAATGTCTGGCAAACTGGGTGGACTCTGTTCTTTACCCTTTTTTAACTTAGTTATCATTTACAGATCCTGATCCTGGAATATAAGACCAGACCTGTCAGTTTTCATCCTCTGATTTTGCTTCTCTTACATAGGAGATTGAGTTCCTGGTGCCTTCTGACCTCATTGAAAGTGGGCCTGTCTATTGTAAGAAGGATCATGGATGTCAGGAGACATGGGAGGGGACTCCAGTCATTTTGGGATTCCCACCATTTGTCTGGCATTGCTAAGCACACTTGTGCGTCATCTTCAAATTACACTGCCTCTGCTCAAAAGGAGAGAAGACTTTCATTCAGGACATGATTGCTGAACTAACACCCCATAATCAGCTCCTGTCTGAACATTTGGCTTTGTTTTTGTCCACATTTAAATTCCTGTTCAGGAAATCCTGGTGTATTTTGGGAGAGAGTTTGGTGACAGCAATTATCTTCATTAGATTGTTGTTTTGTGGAGCTACGCTTGCACTAAACAAAGAGTTTTGCACATTTCCTGCTTGTAAATAAACTTAACTTATATTCTAAGTCCCACATTTGAGTTCATTCAGTCTTTTTCCCTTATCACAGCTTCAATACTTAAAATAATAATACTTTCAATGCATTTCTTTAAAACTGACATAGTGTCACAGCGGCTGTGTGTCTTACAAATGCAGGACCCAAAACACGAGGAATAAACTATTAGGTGGTTTTATTAAAGTAAACTAAAGCACAAAAATAACATGAATAACAAACCTAGGAAAATCACATCTTTGACACAAGAACAGACTGCAAGGGAGGACACAAACATGAGGGAGAACAGAAGCCCACTTTAGGATGAGTATTTGTCAGACATGAGAGCAGCTTTTTCTTCCCCCATAAACCTAACTTTTGTATTTGTCATCAAGGTGACATAAGACGACTGTTAGGGTGGAGGCAGAAAAAAGTTGTTCAGAAGGTTGATAATCAGGTCTTTTTATTAGTTCTTTCACGTTATTTTATATACAGCGCAGCCAACGAAAGAAAAATAAATTAGAAAAATTTAAAGGAAAAAGATAACATTTCCATTTAAATATAATCCTAACAAAATTGAAACAGATTTGTACTTCATGAGCAAACCCCTTTTAACAAGGGCCTCTGACACTACGGGCCACCTACATCATGACCTACCATACTGCCCCTCCAAGAGAGTGGCCTCCCACTCGTTGAAATAGCAATTAAATACCACTTAAGGAATAACGCTCAATCTGTCATTCAAATATAATGATGATAAGTTAATAGTTGGAACATTAGCAAAAATATTTTTAGAAAATACCTCAATTCTGCAAATGTTTAAAACCAACAGATTCTTTAACCTCACCAAATGCCACCCCTCCTTCATCCTACACTTGGCACATTCCCTCCCAGGAACTTTACCATAAAAGGAGGCCAGAAATGGCTTTTGCGAGCTAGAGGTCAGGTGTAGTCTGGAGGGGAGGTGAGAAACAAAGTAGACACAAATCTTAAAATACTATGCAACTTTTTCCATTGATTTTAAAATAGTCTGTTTGCGAAATATACAACAGTTAGATTAAAGGCACTGCGGGGTGATTGGAGATCACAGGCTCCCTGTGACAATGACATTTTGTCATTATGCAGCTTATGTACTTCTGCTTGCGTTAATTCATAGATTGGCTAATCAAACTTCGTGTTTTTTTTTTGTTTGTTTTTTTAGGGAAAATATTACAATTGTGTATTTGTATGTGACTAAGGAGGTTTTTTGTTTTTAAAAAGTGAAAAAGTTAGGGTTCAAATTTGGTTTTATAAAAAAAAAAAAAGGTCAAGGGGGGGGGTGCTGGGAAGTGTTTTAATGCCGCAGATGAGGAGCCAAAACTGAAAGTGAAACTTTCGCGAGCAGCAAACGAGCAGGAGCTACGATTAATGGTGCCAGCAAAGACAAGATGATAAGAAATAAAGGTTACACACGCTTACAACTACCGACACATTCACACTGATTGGTGTTTAAGGTGCATCGTACCTGTTAGTGCTTTGTTCAATGAGACACGACTGGGAGGGAGTAATGAATGGGTTCATACATATATATATATATGTTTGTTTATCTGGACGCAGGGAAAGCGAATTTCCTCTGGACTTTTTCCCCTCCATCAGCACGACGAGGGGAAATTTGGCCATCAGCGATAAAAGGCGCCCAGAATAACAGGATCTTCGTTAAGCGTGGAAGGTACTGACAAGGTAAGGTTGTTCTTTACACATCTGTTGATATTTGTCTCCTATATATGAGAGAGCGCGTGTGAAGTTGAGCACTGTAACCAACTGGGAAATTGCAAAAGAGGGGGCGGGGGAGCTAATAACTTAAAAACAAAAAAGGTTAATGTTAAATAATGACGTAATAATACAAAATAAGAGTGGTTATAAATTGCACAAGTATTATATAAGTAGGTGTGGCTTGTTTAATATTTAAGCACTTTGAGTTGACTGATTCCTTTTAGCATCACAAATGCTGCTGTTAATATCAACTTATCTTTCCACAGAGTGTGTTATGAATTTATTTATCTAATATTATTATTTATTTCTTCAGGCAGTTGAACACTGATCAGTTGATGGCAGTGCATTTCCACTATTGCAGTGGGTTATTACAAGTGCAGCTTTACTGCCATTTGTAAATGCAGGTGTAATGTCTTTAAGCATGTGCAAGCCTGTACTACTTTTATTGCATTTTTACTGACTTCCTTTGTGCCCTCTTCTTCCAATTTTTATTGATTTTTCATGATTACCTCCCTGTTCTGTCTTCTCTTTTTCACTCAGATGAAGTGGTTTGCTTTCAGCATCATCTGTGCAGTTTTCCAAATCAGTTACCAGAATCCAACGAAGCACTGGACTCTGTTGCCCAACAGTAAGTTTGATAGCTGGGAGAATCTGTCACCCTAAGTTTAAATGATTGATTCTTGCCCTCTTTTCAATCCCTTGAATGTGAATCTGTCCCCCGATAGTTCTGGTTTTGGAGGTGGATGGCACTTTGGGTGAGCAGAACCTGTTGTGTATGGAGTCGCCACAGGAGCTTATTGGGAGTGCCAACCAGAGCCAAGAAATCTTTTGGAAGAAGAATGGAATAGATCAAGCTCAGAGGGGAAACTCATATCGAGTGCAGCTAGAGGAAAGCTTAGGAGGGGGCAACTACACCTGCCACAGTGAGGATGGATCTCTTCTCAATCATACTATTGTTCTCATCAAAGAAGATAAGAGCAAAAGGCGGAAGATACTAGTGACAACTGACGAAGGTATGTGCAAATTTGACACAAATTATACAGCTGAGAAAACTGGATACATTTTAAAAGTATTTGTCTTGTGCTCTCTGAATCGTCTTGTTAGATTATCTCAAGTGCACGGCTCAAAATTACAGCGGCGAGTTCTACTGCTCCTGGACCTGGCACAGCAGCCGCAGTGGCAGAGTAGCATTTATCAAAGCTCATCGGTAAGCGCACGTTGTACTGCTGAAACACTTTCGGTTCTGCTCACCAATAACAACAAATCATCATGTACAGTGGGGCAAAAAAGTATTTAGTCAGCCACCGATTGTGCAAGTTCCCCCACTTAAAATGATGACAGAGGTCAGTAATTTGCACCAGAGGTACAATTCAACTGTGAGAGACAGAATGTGAAAAAAAAATCCATGAATTCACATGGTAGGATTTGTAAAGAATTTATTCGTAAATCAGGGTGGAAAATAAGTATTTGGTCAATAACAAAAATACAACTCAATACTTTGTAACATAACCTTTGTTGGCAATAACAGAGGTCAAACGTTTACTATAGGTCTTTACCAGGTTTGCACACACAGTAGCTGGTTTTTTGGCCCATTCCTCCATGCAGATCTTCTCAAGAGCAGTGATGTTTTGGGGCTGTCGCCGAGCAACACGGACTTTCAACTCCCGCCACAGATTTTCTATGGGGTTGAGGTCTGGAGACTGGCTAGGCCACTCCAGGACTTTCAAATGCTTCTTACGGAGCCACTCCTTTGTTGCCCGGGCGGTGTGTTTTGGATCATTGTCATGTTGGAAGACCCAGCCTCGTTTCATCTTCAAAGTTCTCACTGATGGAAGGAGGTTTTGGCTCAAAATCTCACGATACTTGGCCCCATTCATTCTGTCCTTAACACGGATCAGTCGTCCTGTCCCCTTGGCAGAAAAACAGCCCCATAGCATGATGTTTCCACCCCCATGCTTCACAGTAGGTATGGTGTTCTTGGGATGCAACTCAGTATTCTTCTTCCTCCAAACACGACGAGTTGAGTTTATACCAAAAAGTTCTATTTTGGTTTCATCTGACCACATGACATTCTCCCAATCCTCTGCTGTATCATCCATGTGCTCTCTGGCAAACTTCAGACGGGCCTGGACATGCACTGGCTTCAGCAGCGGAACACGTCTGGCACTGCGGGATTTGATTCCCTGCCGTTGTAGTGTGTTACTGATGGTGACCTTTGTTACTTTGGTCCCAGCTCTCTGCAGGTCATTCACCAGGTCCCCCCGTGTGGTTCTGGGATCTTTGCTCACCGTTCTCATGATCATTTTGACCCCACGGGATGAGATCTTGCGTGGAGCCCCAGATCGAGGGAGATTATCAGTGGTCTTGTATGTCTCCCATTTTCTGATGATTGCTCCCACAGTTGATTTTTTCACACCAAGCTGCTTGCCTATTGTAGATTCACTCTTCCCAGTCTGGTGCAGGTCTACAATTCTTTTCCTGGTGTCCTTCGAAAGCTCTTTGGTCTTGGCCATGGCGGAGTTTGGAGTCTGACTGGTTGAGGCTGTGGACAGGTGTCTTTTATACAGATGATGAGGTCAAACAGGTGCCATTCATACAGGTAACGAGTGGGGGACAGAAAAGCTTCTTACAGAAGACGTTACAGGTCTGTGAGAGCCAGGGATTTTCCTTGTTTGAGGTGACCAAATACTTATTTTCCACCCTGATTTACGAATAAATTCTTTACAAATCCTACCATGTGAATTCATGGATTTTTTTTTCACATTCTGTCTCTCACAGTTGAAGTGTACCTCTGGTGCAAATTACTGACCTCTGTCATCATTTTAAGTGGGGGAACTTGCACAATCGGTGGCTGACTAAATACTTTTTTGCCCCACTGTATGAGCTGAGATTGCAGAAAGACATCCATAAATGCCCAGTTATGAAAGGAAACTTGTTTGTGATTTTTAAAGGTCATGTACAGGGAACCGTATTCCATGTTTAAAAAATAATGATAATAATAATACAGCTGCAAATGTTTGTCCATGAGAATCTTGTACAACCACTTGACTATAAATGCATGTTTTTTACTTTTCTACAGTGTTCCTGACAGCAACGCAAAGTGCTCTGTGGATACCAGCGGCCAGTGGACGTGCTCCTCGGGTCACGGCAACTTCAGCTGTACCTTGAGCGACAACAGGATCTCCTGCCTGGACAAACAGCATTGCCCTTACGCCGAGGAGAGCAAGCAGATCTGCGTCACTGTGTTCGTGTCGAGCCAGCACTTTCTGTTGGAGGAATATGTTCAGTGCTTTTACTTGTCAGAGATAGGTGAGAATTCTTTGGAGGAAGCTTCCTCTTTTGTGGCTTTTCCTTGTTTTGGTCTTACTCTGGTGTTTTGCTTCCGTCTTAAACAGTGAAACCTGACAAGGTGGAGATTGCTCAAGTCAACACCACAGTGATACAGTGGAGTTACCCGAGCTCCTGGAGCAGCCCCTACTCCTACTTCCCTCTCACCTTCCAGATTGCACAGCTCAAGGATGGTTGCGAGAGCTGTGACAACCCTTGCAACAACTATCAAGTAAATGCCATTTTCAGACTGTAAATATTCCCAGAGGAAGAAATGAATATAATGATACACCGTATGTGTTAATTGATATGATACAGTGCATGAAGGGTACATGTATAAATGCGTTGGGTTTGTTTGTTTAAATTTCAGGCTTTGACACTCCACTCTACAGACACTTTTCAGTTCAAAGTGAAGCAAAGGGCTAAGGCTGTGTGCGTCAGAGCAAAAGATGCTTTCTCTTTCTCACAATGGAGCGAGTGGAGCCATAAAAGGTTGGTGCCACTCAGTAGTGTAACATGGGACACTCGGCATCCGTTTCTTCTGTGACTCTTGCAAGCCACACGTTTTTCCCCATAGGTTGTGATCACATGTCAGAGTGCCGACTGCGTGTTGTCTCTTGGCCTTGTCATTTCCACTTAACATAACTCACTGATGGCTGTGGTGTGTTTTTGAGCCTTAAACTTCAGTCTGTCACAGTGCCAAATGATTCCTTTCTTTCTTTTCTGTTTACAGACTGAAGAACCACAGGAAGAAGAGGAACAAGCACCTGAACAAACGAGTATAAAAGAGGAGAATCGTGGCGCTTTATGTATTTATTTTACAGAATAAAATTGGTTTTTTTGTCATTTCTAATTGTGCAAGTAAATAAAGTTGAGTTTTGCTAAGCTTGGACTTTTTGTCACCTGTCTGTTGCATAATATTGGTGAAACCAAATATAAGCTACCAATCAAATTAACACATCACCCAGAGTTCAGACATAATCAGGAGACACTATAGAAGTCATTCAAGAAATGACTGTAGCACTGTTTTTCCTATCAGCCTTCAGAAAGGTCAGTGATGTAATATTAAAATCCATTTTGCAGAGAACAATGTTTGAATAACACATGTAGATGGAAATCAGGTGCACAGAATTTCTGTCTTTTCCCTAACCAGTTAGGTGAGAGTGTAGTTTTCGGTAGAAACTCCTCTGTGCTCTGGGACAAAAAACAGAAGTTTCATAAAAACAATTGTTATTAGTCAAGATCTGGCACCTGTGGTTTCCTTTATGTGCTTCTTGCCAATACACAATTTGTGTCATGTTTGCTTTCTTTCTATCAATTGCCTTCTCCATGGTTATATTACAAAATTATAATTTCAGATTAAATCATCACGCATCTGCTTTATACTGAACTAGCTGACAGCTCTTAATTTTACATGGGATTCTCTAAAGGGCAATACTTTTCTGTAAGGTCAATATATTAACAATTAATTTCTGCCAGTACTGATGTATTAATAGAGCAGCATTTTCCCTTAGCTAAATACAGTAATATCAAAACTGAGCTCAGAGTTCCTCAGCATGCTTGGTTTCGAACACCCCTATAAGAGGAAGCGCACATGTGATATAATGTAAGCTTAGTCAAACAGCTAGGCAGTGACCTTTAACCAAAGGAATTGTCAATGTGATTAAAACTATTAGTCAACACAATCTGGCATTTTCCTTTGCCAGTAACTCTTCTTCACAGTGACATTGGGACATCGCTACAAGCATGACTGGTTATCAGCCTAGCGCTGGTGGCAGTAATGTTTACCCTACACATTGTTTTATATAGTTGAGGACAAAATAAACAGTGCCGGGCCTGAAAAAAGAATAATCCACAGTAGATGAGCAGTATCTGAAAGCCATGTCCTTAAGAAATGGGGGGTGGGGGGCAGCAAAGACCTGACACAGGGCCTCAAAGATGCATGTGGTCCTTAAGTTTCAAATGAGACTCATCGGAAATGGTCTCAGTGGAAGGGTGACTGCCAAAAAATCATTCTTAATGAAGAGAAACAAGGAGTAAAAGGCTGAGGTATGCCAAATTACACAAGTATTGAACTGAAAAGCATGCAGTGGAGCACTATCAGTCATGGATTGGCCTCCTCAGAGCCTGCATCTTAAATTTATTGAAACAGTGTAAGATAAACTGGACAAACAGCACAAAAGGCAGCCAACATCCAATAAAGATCTTTGAATGTCCTTCAAGAAGCCTGGAGAACTCTTTCTAAAAACCACTTCAATGACACAAAAGTTTGCCTAAGAGAGTTCAGGCTGTGTTGAAGAGTAAAGGTGTCCATACCAAATATCAAGCTCGTTAGAATTCCACAAAATATATTATTGCCCGATATGCTGTATTTTCATTTATGTGTGCAAATGTCAGAATAAATTGTTGAAACTACTTCCCATTTTCCAAGCAAAATAGAAAGAAATGAGAGGTGGTTCAAGACTTTTCCAAAGCATTATAGCTATAAGGAATTCTGTGTTTAATACTGTGTAATGTTCACCTGTAGTTATAACCTCTCCTATGAAACTATCTTATGCAGTTATAATAGTTTGCAATACCAGTACCCAGTCACTGATGCCCACTAGGACTTTCTTGGCAAATATATTGATAAAAAATATTATTCTCAAACATTATTTAAATATGTTTGTATGTCAAATGTTGATGTTTAAAAAATAGCTTTTAGCTTATTTAATCCCCGTTATACAATGAAAAGGGCACGCAAACACACTTTAGTGTCTTGTGGCTCTAAAAAGTTCAGTTCAGCAGTTCACTAAATGTACACACTGGAACACTTTCCCATGTTGCTTGTCTGTGTTTATTGTGTTATGGTGTGTTGATACCTGTGCATTCCTGTATTATCCTTTTGTGTTACACATTTCAATGTTTTTTTCCTCGCTACCTAGCCTGACCTGTCTCCCCAATGTGATGTTTGTATTCTATGTACGGTCGGCAAGGTCTGTCATCTCGGTTGTGGGCAAAAGACCTGCAACTGACAAATAAAGGCTATCTCATCTCATCATCTCGTGTGTGTGTGTGTGTGTGTGTGTGTGTGTAAAGGGTCCTAACAACCTGAAATTCCAGTCTAATTGTTAATGAAGCATCATTTAGGACCAAATTTCCATGTCACATGCAAGAAAAGTCCAAATAAACAACATCAGACTAGTGAATCATAAGCGACTCTTGTGTGCATTGGTCTGTAGGTTATGGTTGTTTGTCGCGAGGCTGTGGTGGCTGCTCTGTTCACTTCCCCCATCTTAAAAAAGCAGAAGAGGTTAAGTGACATAATGACTTTCGGGGCAAAATACCAAAAACAGATATGACAGTCCTGATCTATGTTTTAGTTGTTTGCATGTGACAGAGAGTATTTGTTACATTTTTGAGAAATGTTTCAACTTTTATGCTTATAAAAAAGTTTAAAAAAAAATACTATGATTTATCTACAGACAGACATATGATTTATCTTAAAATTTTCATTTTTAAAAGTGGAAATTCTAACATTGCTTCTTTAAAAAAAACTAAATCGGTATGTTAGGGTTATAGTAGATAGGCCTCTGAGGTCTAATGACACTTTATGAATGCTATGACATGATCTTTTGATAAGTGATTAAATTAGATCCTCACTGGTTGCAATAACATTTTTTACTGGCAGTTAATCCGTTAGTTATTATTTGATTGATGTAAACCATTGGAAAATGATTAAAAACAAAGGCTAATTGTGATTTACCCACGCTAACGCTGACATCTTACCACTGACATCTTTCTAATCTAGTCAGACCACAAACCAAAGATTTTAATTGACTTGCATAAAGAACAAAATATCAAATCTGCACACTGGACTTCAATATATCATCGAAACAATCTTATGTTTTCAGCTTTAGTTTATAGTAGGTGTAATTTAAAGGAGACGTCTGTGAGGAATTATAACATTTGCAGCGAACATGACCTCAGCTCCAGTCTAACCACATCACGTGTTACATTAGCCACGTGGTCTGACTGGAACAGCATACAGTGTGTCTCCGATTAATGTAGGTCAAAGAGCACGAATGAAATCAATTTGTATGTTTCATGCTGTCAGTACGGTAAATACAATACTGTTGGTTGTGACTACAGACAAATAGAATACTTGGTTCTGACATAGTCAGTTTCTTACAGTTTCTTCTAAACCAAGTAAAGATAGTTTCTGTCTCAGTTTCAGTGTATGGATATGTCTTCTTGTGCAGAGCTGGTAGAGTTTGATTTATATGCAGTTTAAATAATTGTCTCACCTGTCGGAAAACATGAAGGGCACAGCCTGATACCCACTACAGAGTCACTGTTCTTTGCTTCCACTTAGTTCTACTTTTGACATTTTTATATACATGTATTTATGTGTATACATGTGATGTGTATTTGGACACTTACGCCTAGTCTTTAAAAAAAATAAAAAATTGCTTTAATTGTCTCTGTGGGGTTTACACTGTGGCCAACATATCCACGGAAAGGGATTTTTATAAGCAAAATGAGGAATGATTATGACTGCTAGAAGACAAGGTCATCCTTACTGAGCCCATCAATAGCAATGGGGGGTGGGGGGGTGGGGGGGGGCTATTTCAAGGCCAAGGTCATGTTTTGGTACACTGAGTGTATATTGTGTGCACATAAAAATATTGTTTCTTTCTATATTTTGAACAGTTTAACTTTTAAACACTTGGTTTAAATACACAACGGGATTAGATTAGATTAGATTAGATTAGATTAGATTAGATTAGATTAGATTTGCTTTCATTCATCGCTGCCGTCTTACTGACCTTATCCACTCATTTCCTGACTATGACAATCATGGTACAGAAATACAGCCACATGGACATGCTATGCAAGTGCTGCTGAGACTTGATGGCCCTCTTGCGTCGTGTGATGTCTTTTTTACCCCACTAGATGGCAACATTGCACCTGATACGTGTGCTTTTCATAGGTCTTGACCTGAAATGAAACGAGACTGGGGATTGCTAGAGATATGTAGCCTAAAGGACTGAAAAATGTACAGCACTCATTTCTCATCACAGCAGTTTATTAAATTTCTAGTCAATATTTGCTGACGCTATAAAAGCACTTTAGGAACAACACTTATACTTGTTTTTATCCTTTCATATTTTATGCTGATATTAAAATGGATCGAGTCTGCTGGTGGCTTGACACGTTTTAAAAGGCAAACACCTATATTTGTCCACTTTATGTCGACTGGCGAGCATATTGTAAGACATACGCTCCGCTCTCATAAGCATATGCCCTGATTTTACAACTAGTGATTTTTACGAGTCTTCCGTTCAATCAGGCCATTATTATCATCAGCCCAACCTTTTTGATTTACAGGAACATCTGGCTGTACAAGAGACGGACTGCAGCGCCTACAACTCCTTTCTCATCAGTTACTTCAAAACGTCTAATAGAGATATCACGCAGGGAATTTTAATAGCCTTCCCATATGTGGACACTTGAACATGAGTCCTCGTCAAGTGTCCTATACACACACATATGCAGACGCACCTTTACATCGTTTAAATGGCGTGCGCATTCCTGTTTGCGATTAATGACCTGAGATATTTCGCAAACCTTACGTCCGGGTGCCAAGGAGTTAGTGAATCGCGGTATTAGCGTGGCTGGGAGATCGGGGCCCAGACTGTTTTTGGATACTGGGACAGTGATATTTGGGGTAACCGTGTGCGTTGGTGTTTGGGGATATAAATATACGCCACCCCGCAGGCCTCCAGTGTTCGCGCGGGCCTGCATGCCGATCAAGGCAGACAGATCACTTTGAGGGAGCCACAATCAAACAAATGTGCTGAAGGATAGATATGAACTTGTGCGTGTGTGTGTGTGTGTGTGTGCGCGCGCAAAAAAAAAAACTGAGTCAGTACGAGCGTGAGAAACTTTTTATCACTATTTATTGTATCGTGTACTCACGTGGTAGGGTGCTCACATTTCTCCTCCCACAGCAGGAGACATAAATAAACAGCTACAGACAATGATGAGATGATTGCCGCGCGTTTGGTGTCTAACCTTGACCGTTTATGGCATTTCTCGGCGGTTTGCTGGTCGCTTATTATGCCGAAATGTCACTCAAAAAGTAATAGTTAAAAACAAAGTAAAACTTGTTTGGGGTTATTAGAGTGCCAAAATATATAACTTCATAATTCCAAATAGTGTGTATTTTGTTTTAATTATACGTGAGCTTTTTTTCCTGAGCCCGCAACGGCCAGCATCATCGTGTCAGACTCTTTCATTTGAGCCGTTTTGTGATAAAATCTTAATTTTTCAGATATAGCCTCCTGATAAAAACAACAAAACCAAACGACTCTTTCATCCTTTCCATTTCATTATAATTAAGCAAACAGTACTTAGTGAGCAGATGCCTCCCTCGGACAATTCAATTTGACAATTTAGAAATGACTCTAATGATCGGAGGAAAACCAGGACTGGTGAGCAAAGTGGGGAGAGCTGCAGCAGCATCCTCATTTCCTGCTAGAGCTGCTGGATTTGTTCGTCCGGTCTTCGTGCATGTGAGCTCACCGCGCAGTTTCATGGCTCCGTGAGCAGCCATGCAAATTTTTTGTCACACATTTTTTCTTCATTTCTTTTTTTGTGCTGTTATTGTTTGTGAGCAGTTCCTTTTGAGTGACTGCAAATTTCTTTTTGGGCAGCAGGACGCAGAACAGTTTAGCTGTAATCCTCATATTTATGTTGGATTCAGCATTTAGTCCCGCAAGATTTATGTAATGCATCTAATCAAAGCTAATTTCAAACCACCGGGCTGTAACACAAAATTGTGCGCAGCGGCTGCCAGGCTCTGTTTTTTCTTTTTTCTTTTTTTCCTTTGGTGCGCTGAAACTTTGTTAAGCCCATAATCTGCCGGAGTTGATACTCTGAATGAACACTTGGACTTCTCCGTGCAGTTGATTCCGAATCTCGTGTGAAAACAACAAGACGGAGCTTCAGTTTAAAAAAAAATACAAATAAATGTTTGAATAAAGTCCTTTTTCTTCATAGCACACGCGTGCAGAATGTGGACAATTAAAATGTTGGTTTTTGGTTGTTTGATGTTGAATTAATCTGAGACATATACGCATAAATCTGCGCGCAGATGGTGAGTGCTTCTCGGATTGTTTCACTCCACTAGTGCATGCTTTGTCACATAATAACGAGACAAAAACGAAAAAAAAATGTTTGTATATGATCCTCATTAGAACATTTAATCAATATCTGTTTGGGCTTTTTGCAGATGGATGCGGGGATATTTCGTGGCGTGTCGTTTCTCTCGCTCTTCTCTTTGCTCACAGACGGAAAACTATATGGATCAAACTAACTTCGTCCCTGGAGCTGGTGTTTGATTGCCATGAACATATTAACTGTCAGCTCTAAACACTAAACACAAAAAAGATTTAACACGCACACATCACGCACGCATACAGAGAGAGAGAGCGCGCGCAAAGCTTCAGGCTAAGTGGCTGGGGCGGGACAGTGCGCGGAGCGAGGCGGGGACAGAAGGCAGGCGGGCGGGCAACGTGGTGGTCGGGTTGGTGGACAGATGATTGTCCGCGTTATTAACTATGTTTGAGGCGTGCAGACCACGCCTCCTTCACCTACTAGTCCTCCCCTATGCGTGCAGACCACGCCTCCTTCACCTACTAGTCCTCTCTCCTGTTTGGCATCCCAGAGATGGTCCAAAGTGATTCCTCAGGGAAGGAAAAAGAGCGCAAATCACCCGAGCGGGAGATGAGGAGGAGTTGAGCCGCTGCTGCCCGGGACTGCCTCTTAATTGCGCGTAATCTTCCGTTTCATTCATCTGAGCTGAGAGAGAGAGGAGGGGAAGACTTTGTAAATAAGGAAACGGAGCTAAGGAAAGCGAAACGCGTTTTCATCTCCTCGTTTTTCGTTTTCTCTTTGGACTGTTTGTTTGCAAGGGAAAAAAAGAAAAGAGAGAGAAAGAGGGGGAAACTGACATTTTTGCTCGCGTTTGTGTCAGCTGCACCTTGATCCCGGGGACTGTCGCCAAATAAGTGCAGCCTCTCATCCTGCGCTTCCCCCCTCTTTCATCGTTTCTCACGCTGTTCATCTTCACACAGCTGCTGCTTCCCCACTCCGTTTTCCTTCTGGAGTCGCTGACACGAGGTGCAGCTAACCTCGGATGCTGACAGCTCCCGGCCTCCCTTTATTCTTTCTTTCTTTTTTCCCTTCCACATGTCGCATCTTTTGTTTACTTTGAGAAACACGCCGCAACTAAACGCCGAGTGAAACAGACCACGCCACTTTGCTCGTTCTGACAGCGCGATCAAACAGACACGCAAGAGGAGGGGAGGCAGGAGGGGAAAAGAAGAAGAAGCAGAAGAAGAAGAAGAAGAGAGAGAGTGAAAGGAGGGAGCCAAGGAGAGGAGGAGAGAGAGAGGGGGAGAGGGAGAGAGTGAGTGAGTGAGAGACAGAGACAGTGTGAAGGTGCGTTTTGATGTTTGGCATCCACGAGAGCATCCAGAGGAGTGGGAGTAGTATGAAAGAAGAGCCCATGGTGGCCGGGATGAACGCGGTTCGGACATGGATGCAGGGCGCCGGGGTGCTGGACGCCAACACAGCCGCCCAGAGGTGAGCCCGAGGCGGCCTTGGCGGTGCGCTGACTGCGGGGCGTGGAGACCGGGGATATGGGGGGGAGAAAAGCCGCTCAGATCTGCGGTGTTAAAGACGGGAGAGCGGCTGCATCACTTGGGGCAGCACGAGTCCCCAGAGGACGCAGTTGTGGGATAATCACCGCTCCCCCTCCAGGCATTTCAAGCCCTTTTTTCCCTCATTTTTCTTTCTTTCTTTTTTTTTTTTTTTTAGCTCAAAGTCCGACTTACTAAAATATTGTATGTGCCTTGAAGTTTTGTATTTAACGGATTTCAGGAAGAAGGGCTGTAACAGTGACTAAAACTCCAGGGCGTGCGGGGTTTAAATGTTCCCTCAGCATAACTTTAGTTTGAAAAAGTGAGCGCTGAGTTTTGCTTAGACTTTTCAGCTCACTTTGTTGTTTACTCCTCCTTTATTATTCATATTATTATTAGTAGTAGTTGTGATTTTGTTGTGATAAAGCCGAGTAGCTTATGTGCATATAGAATTATATTTTTCAGGTCTACAATTTCGCAGTTTTCCCACAAAATAAAAGAAAGTGAATTTGATTTCATTAAAGCTGCAGTAGAAAGTAATGACGCTAACATGGACGACAGGCCTACCATCGAGAGAGCAACTGACGTGTCCAAATTATGACTTTAATATTAAATAGTACGTCGAAGCAATTTAATTTTGCGCTTTAACATTTAGCCATATTTCTGTAATTATTGTTGATGAAACTGCAGCTTTTTTTAAAATTCATTTTGCCACCGATGAGGCTGAATCTGAGGGCAGGTTTCTGTCGTGCTGTGATTCTATTTTCTTTATTTTATTCTATTATTTTTTATGTATATATATATATTTTCAATGGCCGTCGTTTTGGATGCTAGTTGGTCTGTGCTTGTGTCCGCAGCGGAGTGGGTCTCGCTCGGGCACACTTCGAGAAACAGCCGCCCTCCAACCTCCGCAAGTCCAACTTCTTCCACTTCGTCCTGGCTTTGTACGACAGACAGGGTCAGCCTGTGGAAATAGAGAGAACCACTTTCGTCGACTTTGTAGAGAAGGAAAAGGTGAGTTTGCAAATTAAATATACAAACATATATATATATATATATATATATATATATATATATATATATATATATATATATACACAAGCCTTATTATTTATTTTCATCGTCTCACCGCGTGTAATAAAATATTCAAAGGAAAGAGTACAATGTTTAAATTGCAGCGAAGCATCGACTGACGCCTGACAATATAGTCAAAGTGATAAATTACCAAACGCACACAGCAGGGATTATTACTCCCGAAGGCTTCCCTGATGTGATTTTTAGACGTGGGTTCCTAAAAAAATATAATACTTGCAGACTTCTGATTATATTTGTCATTACTCTGACTTTCTTTATAGCTGCAAAATAATGAATATTACACATATTTACGGCAACTTTTGCGCTCATCTGCCGAGAACCATATTGACTTTTATATTCTGTGACAGCTCAGCACAGCATGCAGCCCATTCCTGCAGGTGCTCTCCTGACAAGCTTCTTCATTTTCACATGTTTTTTTTTTTTAATTTCTTTAAAAAGGGAACTTTCAATATTAGTCTTTGAAGTCACATCGATATAGGAAAATGTTTTACTTATTAATAAGTGCTGCATTTATTAGCATTTAACACCGACTTCTTTATAATTAATTATAGTCAAATGTTTTTGTGCTGCCCAGTAAGAACACGTTACACATTGCGCGTTGTTGTGTTGGGGGGAGATAATAAATGTGTTGGAAGTTGTATCATTTTAAAAATAGGAAATAAAATAAAATGAACCTGTGGGAGAACAGTAGAATAGTTTAGGTTACAAAGCTTAAAAACAAATTTAAAAAACAGTGTTTTAAAAAAAACCTAAAAGAACAATTAATTGTTAAGAAGTTGGGTTTCTTATTCTTTGTCAAATAGCCTCATTAAAAGTTACGGATTCTTTTTTTTTTTAAATTTTCTAACTCTTCTCTGCAAACTCGAAACGAAGAGGTGAGAGAGAAATGAAAACTTAATTTCACTGTAGATATGAAGTTATGATATTTCGCTGATGTAAAATATATATACATATATATATATACCAAGTTGTAGACATGCAGTCGAAGTCCCAGGACGAGGTGGCTCGCTTGCCTGCTTGCTTTTACCGGGTCTGGTTTAATTTTCATAGGAAATGACTGGGGAAAAGACCAACAATGGGATCCATTATAGACTTCAGCTTCTCTACAGTAACGGTGAGTTTGGTTTCCATAATTTCTATGGAGCAATAACAGAAGCAGCGTGTCAATGAAACGTCAAACGCAACTGAGAAAACTCTGGAAATAAATGTTTTAGGTGGTCACTTGGTTGAGCTTCGGTTTAGAGGTTTTATAGTTTTCTTCTATGGATTTATTAGCTTTCAGCCAACATGAAAGATGATAACTTCAGATATTTTTAAATTATTGCATTATTACTCATAAATGAAAAAACAAAAGCCTGTTTTTTAATTATTATTTGTATTATTTATGTGTTTATTTATTGCTGTTGCTGTTGCTTCTACCAGTAAACGCAGTGTATTCCTCGTCGGCTTGCTTTAGGAGTAAAAAACTCCAAGCTGCAAAATAAAACGTCTTCCTTTTAAACTTTTTTTTTAAAAAAAAGTCTTCCTTCCTTCGTTGAACAATTAAGTTGTATTGATTATATTTTAGTAGACTCTTGCTGTGCTTATTTTCACTATTAAGTTGTTAATAAATATTTATGCAGATAAAATCAACACAGTAAAGACAGCAAATTGAATTTTCAAGTTCCAACCAAACTGACAGCGTGCAACAAATACTGAAAGTCATTATTAACAGTTTAGACTCATCGTTTCCATGAAGTGCCTCGCAGGGGAAATCAGAAATAATACATTTTGTGCTCAGAGAGATTCCCCAGCCCGTAAACGCTTTGACTTTTTAACGTGTGTGTCTGCAGGGATCAGGACGGAGCAGGACTTGTATGTTCGTCTCATTGACTCTATGACTAAACAGGTAAGACGTGCTTCCTTAGACTAAAAAACAACAAAAAATGAACTCTATGATGGTTTGCTGGCTCTGTTCTGATCTGACTGTTGCCCCCCCACCCAGCCACCCAAACCCAGCCACCAACCCCCTCCTCTTGCCCCCCCCCCCCCCCCCCCCCCCAACCTGGCTTTGCTGCATGCCTGTGTCTGAGACCCTCAACTTCAGCACAGCACAGCCTGCTTGATAAACGACCTGTCTTACCTGTGGAATACATTTACAGAGGCCCAGAAAAGTAGAGGACATGTGTCCTCATATTCTACCTCTGCACAGCAGCTAGTAAGGGTGTGTGTGTGTGTTTTAACAGGCAATATATAAGTGTGTGTTCACATGAATGTGTGTGTGTGTGTGTGATTGTGAGTGTGTGAATCTCTCGGTCGTGGCGATGTGTTAGTGTTTGAGAGAGACAGTGATGCATGCCAGCTCACTCTTTGAGGACCTTGACCCTCATTTCCTCAATGTGAAACAGAACAAACTATCCCAGAGTGTGTTATTGCCAATTCATTCGCACAAAGAAATACAGAGCAGCTCATGTGGGCTGGCGCACTACTGAGGGATTTCACCGCTCGGATGAATTAGACAACGAAGAAAGTGAGCCTCTTCAGCGCTGTTTTGATATCAGGTCTTTTGTTTTGCCAATTCTTCCTCTGGTGCCATTAGGCTTGAAGAGAGTTTGTCTGAGATTGAAAAGAGTAGGAGGAGATGTTGTTTGTGCGAAAGCGTGTGTGTTTGCATGTTTATCGGCGCCCGCACGCGTGTGTGAGATTGTGGGTGTGTGTGTGAGATTGTGTTTGTGTGTGTGTGTGTGTGTGCAGGGCGATCACAGCCCTGGAGAGCATGTTGAGTGGGGTTGGAGGGGTAACCAGACTAGATTTTTGGACGCTGTGCTGTATGGACCAGATGGTGCACTATACTCCAGTCTGGCAGTCCAACTGCTCACTGTACACCACGTTTAAACATACGTGCATGCACAAACACATATGCACGAGCAGTAGTACACACACCAACAATTTTGCTCTTACTGTCTCTGTCAGAACAGAGAGTTCCTGTTCAGGAGGACTGGATTCCCACGATACACAGATTTGCCAGATAGACAAACACTACTCCCAGATGAAAGACACACACACATGCACACACATCTTTCTGTTTTTTACTTGCCCCCTGCATCGTAGTTTGACTTTTTTTCCTCTCTTAATACACCACTGAAAAAAATGTAAACTACAATCATTTTAACTTTCTTTCATCTTTCCCCCTCCCCTTTCTTTAGGCCATTGTTTATGAGGGCCAGGACAAAAATCCAGAGATGTGTCGGGTGCTGCTGACCCATGAGATCATGTGCAGGTAAAACGCAAAGCATTTTATACCACATTTCTCACTCCGGAGATGTCTTTGTTGGTGTAAAGAGGGGGCAAGGACATGAGGAGCGCTGCTAAATTGCAATAGAAATCTTATCATTTTCCTCAAAGTGGGTTGGGGAGACGGGCCCTGGCCTATTTCTGTTGTGCGTGTATGTGTCGGTGTGTATGTGCGCGTGTGCATCCCTCTCATGTTCAGCTAATTAGGACAAGGAAAAGCTCATTACTCAAACCCATCCTCCTCAGTTTGTGTAATACATGCAGTTTGCTGTGTCCTGACAGTGAGCTATGTGCAGAGGGAGACAGACTCAAATTACACATAAAATACAGACACACACACACACTCAGTCAAAAGTAGTAAGCTGGGAGGACTCTCACAGTCCCGTTGCATGCATTCACAATCAATAAAGGCATCATACAGCGTGCGATTGTCTACAAAACCAGCCATCTAGAAGAACATGTAAGAGTTGCATGGAGAAAAATGGCTAGTGGCAAAGTGTAGACACTTCCTGGTTATCACACAAGGCAATTTAGACCACTTGTTTTCATATGCTGCAGGAAACGGTCGAGATCAGAAATCTGATCTGGCTCTCCAGTCCTCTTGTCCTGGGGGACTTGAGAAAGCAGGGGGAGGGTCAGTCTCTCTCCAGCCTTCTCTCACTTGCTTCGATGTCTTTCTCCATCTCCTCGCACACACACACACACACATACAGTAGATGCACACATGTAGTCAGACACAGGTACACACAGACATGCAAAGGCTCAGGTGAGCAGACAAGAGAGGGAAAGGTAGACGCAATGATACTTTTTTGGGGGGAATACAGAAGGGGGGGGGGGGGGGGGGTGTCGACGACACACAACACGCTGTTACATAGCGGTGCAGTCAAATGATTCAGAAAGGACTCGTCACATCAGTATGCAACCCCCTTCTACCCGGCATGCACTACTCTCCAGGTCCAGTGGGACCACTCTGTGACCCACTTCTGAGAGAGAGAAAGAACAAGCGAGAGAGAGAGGGAGAGAGGCGGGATAGAGGGAGGGGACGAGCACTGAGGAAAAATAGAGAACATAAGATGTCTGGTTTTGTGATGTCTGACAGAAATGGAGCTAACCTGAGCCCTGGAGGCTAATTCAAGTTTTTATCCAGTCCTATCCAAGCTTGCCGCTTTTCCCGTTCTCCTCCAAACTTTGCCTAAAAATCGCCCGGCTGATCTCGCCTACTGTAGTGCAAAAGCCCCGGTCTTACCTTGACAAGCTAAACAGAAATCCAAGCCTTGCTTCCTCTTGAACTCCACAAAAGTCTCACGCCCCCTTTACTCCCACATCCCTCTCCTATATGCTCATCTGCTTTCTTCTCCCCCTAATGCTGCACCTTATCCTGCTCTCGCTGCTGTTTGCATCCAGGTGACTAACCCCCCATCCTTTTTTTTGTCTCATCCCCATCCCCTGCAGTCGATGCTGCGATAAGAAGAGTTGCGGCAACAGGAACGAGACCCCATCAGACCCTGTCATCATCGACAGGTAAGCAAACTTTGCCCTTTGACCCCCTTTCCGCACGATGATGCGCTGTCACCGCAAACACAAGTGCAGCAGGTATAACTGTGGAGGGGTGTGTGAAACAAGCGCTGTGGGCCAAGTACAGGGGCAGTAAATAATGCTGGAACATACAAAGCATGACGAGAAGCCATTTAAATTTTTAGCGAAAGAAAGCAGTTGGAAGGGGTCTTTGACATGTGATTTGGCTGAGAAATTGCAACCTGCAGGCCTAATAAAGCAGCCACAGGTTGTTTTCTGTTTTTTTTTTTGAGCAGCCATAATTGTCTGTGTAAGCAGAAAGTGTGAAACGGCAGTAAATTATATTCCAGCTGTATGTTTGTGTTAGTGTGTTTGCGTGTGTGAAGTGGAGGAGCAATCATGGAGCAGTCGAGCTCTGCTTCAAGTGTGGTCAAACAGCATTTGTGTGGTCGTGCTGATGACTTAGCTGATGAGCAGTTAGGGTTACAGCTACTACGCTCTGGTGTGTGTATAAATCTCACTCGTGGATGGCTGTTGTTAGCTGGGTTGGTTTTTTTTTTACACACTCACAGTCTTTTGCCTTTCTTCTGCTGTCATAAACTACCTCTGACTGATGCAGCAGCTTGCAGGATTTATAGTCAGAGAGATTTACTGTCCGGCCTCTGCCGCGTGCGTGCGTGCGTGTGGCACACAGGAGGACGAGGGAAGGTATTTTGCTCGTACTCGAGCTGTTCTTGTTCGTGCAGATTTAAGGTGGTTCTGATCAGGACTTAAAGAGAGCTGAAGAGACTTTCCATGAATGAATTTTGAATGTATTTTCTGATATTCAACTTTGTCCTAGCCACTGCGTCATTGGGTAAAATGAGGCAGATTGTAGTCTATCTGATGTCTGATTTGAATTTGTCACATTTGAGTGTATTTGTGTGAGTGTTAATGAGGCAGTGACCTGTGCTATCTGATGAACACAGCTGTCCCGTTCTCACTGCTGCTCTGTGGAAAGCTACTTTTTTACCTGTGCGAGTGTGTGTGTACATATATATATATATATAAATATATATATTTATGTGTGTTCAAGTTTGTGTGTGTGCATGCGCCACCCTTGTTCCGCTCCACTGAAGCAGAAGGCCTCACCTCAGCGCTCCCTGAGACAGCTGCACCCCACCACGTGGCCTCAGACAACACGCCTGCCCATCACTCTGTGCCATATTTCTGATTTTTGTTTTTCATGTGTGCATACTTGTTGAATTTCTCATCTGCGCGCTCCGTTGCTCCGTCTTCACGGACGCCATGTGAAAACTTTTTCTTTGGGTTTGCCGCGGTTTGAGGACGACCAGCCTTAAGTGAAGCGGCCTGATCCTCCCGCCAACAGCTTTTCCAACACTGAGCATGTGTTGTGGTCGCTCGCTGGCGGTATTCCCCCGACGCCCGATGGCTCAGGTGTGAGGGCAGCATTAACGAACAACAAATTAGAACAGGGGGAGGGAAAACAACAGCAATATCTCTGTTTTCCTCTCCAGCGAGCACTCTTTCTGGACAGCAAAATAGGTCAGGTGAGAGGAGAGCAGTTAGGAAAGGTTTGGGGGGGAGCTAGTTTTTAAAAGGGGGGGGGGCAAAGGGGAATAAGCAGAGGAGGGTTTATACGTTTGCTCATTTAGTACCAATATATTCTTGGCAATTGTAATAATCAGGGATTCATAAACAAACAAACAACTGTGAGGCTGAAACTGACTCAATTACCATGAGCTCCCCTCCTTCAAATTCATAAAGAAATACCATCAGCAGCCCCTCTCCACCCTTGAAGTTATTTAGTTCGTTAAATAAGGGCTCGTTAGCCCTCTGCTGTTTCGCAGAGATGATTAGATTTTACAGCCCTAATTAGCTGGGCTAGCTCTAACTCTTCTGGAAGAGTAATGGGTCTGATTGCCTAATTAGCTCTCTCTCGTTAAGATTGGAGAAACAGGCCACTGCAGCAAAACCACGGGAATGAGGAAAAATAAAGTCAGCTAATGAGAAACTTATTTGATTGTTAGGAGAACAAATCTGGTACAGTGTGGATTGGCAACGCTTTTGGGTACTGTACTCGCTCAACGGGAGAGTCTCAGCCCTTTCTTTATCTCGCCCCCCACCCACCCCCTCTGTTGAAAAGAGAATTTGTTTGGGCTTTAAAGCATCTACGAGGAGCAATATGCTTCAGATTTTTTGTTAAGAAGCGTATTTGTTTAGGCAGGAGTCGCTTTAACGCGACGCCAATCTGTACCGCTTTCTTGGCTGTTTTGATTTAGGACTATCGTGGCTCGCGTTGTCATCTCTCTCTGCTGTCTGATGTGGATCAGCGCTGAGGAAGGAGAAGAAGAAGAAGAAAGCAACTCGTGCCATATTTTATGTATTTAACCTCAGTAGCAGCGAGTTCTTGGAAATTCAGTCAGTCCTTGGCATGACACATTGAGTCTGTGCTTGACACTGGGCAGGAGAAGCATCTGAAAGGTGTGATGCTCCTGTGCTTCTGCTCCCCAGGGAAACATGTGTGGTCCACTTTAGCCTCTTACAGAGGCAGGATAATATGAGGGGGAGCCCTTAACCCCTAAACCTCCATTTCCACTTCTCCCCATCACTCTCGGTTAGCATGGGGTTAATCGTATTCAGCCACAGTGTATGATCGCTCTATCACGTGCCCTGATGGGCCCCAAATCACAAACACATTTCCCTCTCACCCATGTAAAGCTTTTTTTCTCTCCCTCTCTCTCTCTGAGTCTTATGTTTGTCTTCTCACTGAACTATTTTAGTATATGCACTTGGTATAATTGTGGACAAATGTGTCAGCCCTATTCGCAGTGGAGGGGGTATGGCAATCCCTCCAGCACCATGTGTCCTCTCCTGCCTCTTACCACCTGTGTCCTGTAGCCCTTTCCTGCTCATCCAGCTCCCATAGGCCTGCTGCAGGGTGTCCCCGAGGCTGGGAGAGCCTCTCTGGAGGGGTGGGATAGAAACACTCTGTGACCAGCGATAAGAATCCACTGGTTATCACGCGTAGCCCGCAATCCCTCTTCCGTTTGCAATGCCAGGAGGGGCACAAAGGGGTGTCAAGTTTACATGTACAGACAATGTTATTTCAGGTTTATTGCTGTTTTTTCTTTTCTTTTTTTGAGGGTGTGTTGGTGTGTGTTTGCCTTTGCACACACTCCTGCAGCCCGCTGTTGATGTGGCCCATTTCCTCGCATGCGTGTCTGTGCTTGTGTATCCGCATCAGTGTTGGTTATTTCCCCAGGAGCGAGTGTGTGTTTTGATAGAGGCCATTTCCTGACAAGTGTGTGTGTGTCTTGAGTGAAGAATGTCGGGCAGGAAGTGCTCCTCCCGGGGAGGGTGATGTCATGGCCGACAGCTTCCTGTTCTCTGAGCCAGTGGAACAGGCTGACTCCTCAGCTTCACGGTGGGTAGTTAGCACTTGTGAACCAGGTTTTGGTTCACCTATCAGCTGTGACGGGTCTACACCTTTGCTTAAAAAAAAACACAAATAAACATTGGGTCAGCGTTTTTTTAAACACAACATTTTTCCAGTCTCATGTATGGCTAGTTTATCTCAGGTCCCTCTCTTGCAAGCAGGGAACCCCCTCATTGTTTTGGTTGTTATGTTTGGATACACTTCCTGGGGTGAGAGGTCATGTGTTGCCTTGGCTGGGCTAACGTGCACTAGTGAATAATGTATGTCATTGACTTTATGTCAGCCCTGCCAGCCCCCCAAGCAGAGCCCACCCATGTTTAATTCATCCATCTCATTTGTGTGTGTGTGCGTGTGCCTGCAAATATGTGTGTGTGTGTGTGTCATTTAGAGGCCCAGTCTGCACCTGTCCAGCCATTAGCCCCCTTCTCATTTGCATTTGATGCTAATGCGGTTTACTGGCAGTGCCTTCCGTCCCCGTAGCTTAGTTTCATTTTCATATCCATGACTGTGTTAGTGAGAAGGTGAAGGCTCACACATGCACCGCAGTGATCCTCTCACTGTACACGCTGACACCTGAAGGTCTTTATCATTTGCTTTTCTTTTCCACATCTTGGGTCAGTTTTATTTTATGCAAGATTGTGATTCTTTTTTTCTTTCCCTTTTTTTTCTCACAGCTGGTTTTCTGTTGTCCACATGACCACCTATCAGTAGTTTGACATTTCTCTAGGAGGGAAAGAGAAACTAGAAACACCCTGGGAGTGACACTTGCACGTTCAAGTTGTCTTGCACTATCTTCCCAGTGACTTTTTTTGTTTCCTTCATAACTTTTATGATCTCGCCTTGGCTTGATTTGTTGCCTTTCTTTGGTAATGTGCAGTTTCTTTTTTGTGCAGTCCTAAGCAGGATGCTATGGGAGGCTTTGAAAAGTACTGGCCCATAGCTGGATCTGGTTGTTTGCAGGGGGCTCGGGGGCAAAGAGGCAAAGTTGCCGGCTCATCGATATGCAAGCAGAACTCCCCTACCTCAGGTGCTAACGGCCTCGCAGAGCTGCCTGAGCTGCCTCCAGCCCAAGTGCACATGCAGGCATACGCATGCCCAGTTGCAAGGAATCCACAGGCGTTCAGAAATATAGCGTGCACGGATGTACACTGACCTGCAGCTTTTTGCATCTGTTTGCTTGTGTTCTCTCTCTCTCTCTCTCTCTCTCTCTCTCTCTCTCTCTCTCTCTCTCTCCCCCCCCCCCCCCCCCCCCCCCATGCCAGCATTGGAGGAAAGCATGTCCCCAGGGTACGGACAGCTACGCTGATTGACAGCAGGGAGTTTGGAGGTCGAGGAGCCTCTAAAACAGCGCTGCCACTTTCTCTCTCATCCAAACCTACAACCTCCCCCCAAAAGCTGTCTCACTTTTATTTGCGATAAATTACCACGCAGTTCTCAGAGTTTATGCCTGGGAATTGTTCTGGGGGGGTGAGTTACTTCATATCAAATTAACCCTGGATAAGTTCGTTTTGTGGAAAGGAAACAATTAGGTACATGTTGAACATATTATTTTATTAATGCTTTTTGTGGGCGTGTGTGTGTTTGTGTGTTTTTGTTTGCTTAATTCTTTCCCCCAATAAACTAAAACTGAGCTGCAATCCCACTTTATAGGTATTTAAGCTGATTCTCTCCCCCCTGCTGAATGAAGGTAACAGCCAGTTTATTAGTCCATATAAAACGTCATTTACAAATGTCATAACAGTGAAAAGTTCATAGTTTCACAACACCAGGGTTTTGGGATTTTTTGTTTGTTTTTTGGCCGGAGCCACATAGCACCGTTGTAAGCTCTATTTTCTCTCCAAACTGCTTTGTCATTACTGCTTGACTTTCCCCGCTTGACCTGGCTGCTCTCCTTGGCTGTTCCCTCTGCCTTTGTGTCAGTGTTTGTTCTGTCCCAGAATGGAGGGGTTTGGCTGGCCAGAACTGACCCAAATGAGTAGCGTCCTACTTCTCTGAGAGCTATTTAAGACATTTTTTGGTGTTGGAAATTGCAGGTTAGAGAGATAGAGATAGAACGGGAGTGAAATAGAAGGAAGATATATTTGCACATGCAAAGGACCTCATGTGCGAGTGTGTGTGTGGTGTCCTGCAAGTGAGGAAAGAGTAACGTTTTCCAGGATTTAGTCCATGATTCGCCCTAGAAGATGCGCTCAATTTGCTTTTCAAATGAGGCGTGAAGAGCACGTGTGTGCGCGTGCCCCTCCAAGTGTGATGCTATATATTTGGACGTGCAAAGCTGTGTGTGTTAGTGTGTGAGAGGCTTTGTTTTCCCCGTGCTCTGATGTGCGCAACCCACTAAGTGCTCTCTCACAGCCAATGTGATACACAGCTGCCCGTGTTGCTGCTCTTAATTGAATAGACACACCAGCTCCTCTCAGTGAAGGATACTCGGGCATCCTTTCGTAGCAGGCTGAGCCAGCGTGTCATCAAGCAGTGTAGCTTCAAGCTGCCCCGATTGCAGCCCTCACTGATGATTCATTGTTTACTGATTGTTTCTGCTAAGTGAGGACACAGACAGTATGTCTCATGCCAGCTCCATACACCTCCCCAACCTTCCTGATGTTTCACTTCCTATCAGCCAGTAGTCCCTCCTCTGGTGTTTTACCTCAATGCCGTTGCCCAGGATGTAAGTCCAGGTGTCCAGGATGAGCGCTTGTGACACGCTGTGCCCGAGCAAGATGTATATTCTGTTGATTGTTTTCCATCAATCTGTCCAGGAAGAATGGATCGCTGGCCAGGCGCTGCGAGCGGTGCTCTCAGTTTCACATGTCACAATGGAAGGAAAACCTGCACGCCATGTGGGAGATTGGGGGGGTGGGGGTTGGGTGGGGGGGAGATGTGTTCTGTGATATCGTCCTTGGGATCCTGCGACAAAGTTACAATATTAAAAGTCATCTTCTGATTATTCTGCGCAAGATTTGCTTTTAGGTCCAGCGTTTTCAAAACCATAAAAAGAAGAAGAAGAAAAAGCAACCAAAGGCTATTTAGTTACTATGTCATCCTCTCCCAGTTAAACCTCTTCATGTCTGCTCTTATATATGAGTTGTGTGACACTGAGCTTGACTAATTTGAGCTGCGATGTTAAAAGACAAAAGGAAATCTTCAAAGTGGCATCTCTGCCATAATTAAATGTAAAGCAGTGGACGTCAGTGTGCAGACAATTATGGTCAACAGCTCAGTTCGATCAAAGGGATGATATATTCTTACATTCCTAATATATTCTTTTCTTTTTAACTTTGCATTAATCAACAACAAATGAGACCTAAGCACATGTCACTGTTCCACCTCAAAAAGCAGAGCTGGATTTAAAGGCCTTTGTTTGTGTTTATGTAACTCATGTGGGGAGACAAAGTAAGGCGTAGGCAATCGACTGAGGCACTTTGTTGTTTTACACCGCCTTCACCCCCCCTCTCTTCTGTGCGCGCCTCTATCGTTGTTTGCTTGTTTACTGAGTGGCTTGACCTCACTCGGAGGAATGTTCACTTGTTTCCTTTGCTTCTGCGTCTCCTTCTGCGATCTGTGTCGCTCCCTCTGCTCTTCTCCATCCATGTGTCTCCCCTATCTTCCATCTCTCTCCCTGTCTGTCTGCCCCTCTGCCTATGTGTCTTTTTCTCTTTGGTCCTCCCACTCAGAACTCCAGATTTAACTCCGGAGGCTTTTCGGTTAATCACACTTGGAATCTTCCTCGCTTTTTGAACGCTTCTTCCTCGGCAAACGCGTTCCTCCTCGATCTGCTCCTCGGCTGCAGGAGAGACTGCGCGCTAATTATCCCCCCAGTTATTGGCTTCCCCAAACACAGGAGCTGTGATTTACATGAGGTGACATTCAGTTCAAACACACAGACCTTTGCAACCTTTTTCTCTGGAAAACAATTAACAGTGCCGCTTTCTCTTCTGCCTCTCTCTCTCTCTGCCGTACCTTCTCTTTTTTCCCCTCGCGCGACACCGCTCCCTCCCTGCCTCCCTCTTCCTCTGGCTATTGTCTTCGCACAAACAGACAAGATTTACTGCCAAACGAATGAAGGGGTGTGTGAGGTGTGACTGGCAAAATTGCTGGTGTATTTTTTATTTTCTTTTTTTTTTTTTTTGTCTTAGCAGGCAATTACTTGCTTGTTAATTTACAGCTATTCTGTCGAGGTAGCTTTTCAGAGAGGAGTTTGGAGGAGCCTTCGAGAGAAACAGATAAGGCGCCAAGTTTAGTTTTGTAGAGCTGAAGCGGACTTAAATTAGGTCACGTTTTTACAAAAAGAAAAAAAAAGATAAAATAAAAGCACTTTATCAGATTCGTCTGTATTTCCTCCATTGACCTGAGTAAATATGACACACGCTCCCTCACACGCACACACCTATGAAGAGACGTATAGCCTACACAGGCACGTTCAAACACAAAGACAAACTTACAAGCGTGCCGTTAATGAAGCGCATCTCTCTTCTGTCATGACGCCCATGTTAGCATGACAAGATGTTTACACACACGATCACGCCAGCACCTCTGATGTGGGCCCGGATCAAAGAGAGATAAGAGGAGAGAGAAAAGAAGAGGCAGGGACGCGACGGTGAGCGTCAGGTATGGGATGCTTTTCTCTGTTTGACAGGAGGACGGTTGTAATAGTACCCCACTGAGAGGCTGAGAGTGAGACAGATAGACAGACAACAGAGAGGGAGAAATGCATTCTGAAAAAGGGAAGACTTTTCTTCTTATTATTCTCCTTCTTCTTCTTCTTCTTCTTCTTCTTCTTCTTTTTCCACTGCAGAAGACTTCTCTGAACTCAACCTCATTCTCAAATCTGGAGGAAAACAATTAGATCCACCCGCTTCCCCTCGTCCCGCAGTGTAGATTACAAATGAGCAAACCTGGCATTTATCACATTACTACAAACATTTATTAAAGCCGGTTCCCCTCTAAAGCTGCAGAGATAACAGTGGGTAATTGCAGAGACTGGCTCTATTAGTTAAGTATGCCTAATGTCACTGCCTCAGAGCATTAATGGACGCCGTAGTATTATGTTCCTGCACTCATTACCACCCCACTCCCCTTCAAACAGATACACACACACACATCCACACACCATTCTCTCCCCCCTCTCCATTGACCCTGCAGCAGGAGTCTGTGCCACTCTAATGAGAAATGGAAAACACCACTCCGCGAGCTCCAAGACACGCACACACACACTCACTCATTCACACATATACACGGACACACGCACGCTCAATGGGAGACATTACAAGGGGACAGAGGGGTACACTATAATCACACACGCCCAGGGAAACAATTGTGCCGTTATCAGAGTGATCACATTATAAAAGTTTAATAAACACCAAACGGCCTAATGGTGAATTAGCCCGCATCTGCCCCGTGTTGTGCCAGGCTATAATTAGTGATTTAACGGAGACAAACAAATGTTTTTTAACCAGAGTTCGTCGCAGCTTTTCACAGTTAACAGATTTTTAGTCAGGCATAAATTATCGAGTTTGTGCCGAAATTAAAGGGAAATGAAGGTCTTTATGCTGCGCTCCTCTTGACTCCAAGACACTAAAAGTCTCACACACACACACACACACATACATGCGCACACACAGAGCCATACAAACACTGAACCACCAAGAGGAGAGTTTGGCTCAAACCCCAGTCTGGTTTTCTAAGTGGCACTTGAGATGTGTATGGAGAGAGGCGGATGGGTGCTTGAGATTGTTGAGGAGAAGAAGAGAGAGAGAATGAATGGGGGTGGTGGAGGGGGTGGAATGGGGAAAAGAAACAGGAAGAGATCGTGGTGAATGACGTGGAGTAAGTCAAGAGGAGGTGGGGGGGCACTCTCTTTCTTTCCTCCCCGGGCAAATGCAATTGTGTGACTGTTTTAATACGTGTGTTTTTGCGTGGACACATATGCATGTGTGCATATGTGGGCAGGGACGGGAAATCGATGACAATTTATAATTTAACAATCACAGGGACCTATCAGTTTTTATACAGCCTCCATACTCATTCATCAATATTACATCAGGACTCAGACTCTCTGTGTTAGGGAATAGGAGGGTGAGAAAACAGCTGAGGAGAGAGAATATGGCTTTGGTCCAGTGTGTGTGTGTGTGTGTGTGTGTATGGTGGTCTTGGGGGTGTTGGTAAAGGGGGGAAGGAGGGCATCTGCTGAGGTTGTAGAAAACATGGCTTCCAGCATACACAAATGTGCAAACGCACACCCCAAGCTGCATGAGTGTATGTGCGTCTGCATCTGTCCGGCTGCTTTTGTGTGTGTGTATAGGTGTGTGCGTCGTTGTGTGTGCGTGCATGTGTGTGCGTGTATGTGTGTGCTTGCCAGCTGAGTGACAGCTTACTATTGATCTGTGGGAGGCCACGGTGTCATTAGACCCAGTATGGACCAGCAGGCACACGTGGAGGTCAGGGCACAGAGTTTGTGCATAAGTGCATGTCTCTGTGTGTGTGTGTATGTGTATGTGTGTGTGTGTGTATGTGTGTGTCTGTGTTTGAGTGTGTCTGTGTTTGAGTGTGTGTGTGTGTGTGTCTGTGTGTGTGTGTGTGTGTGTCTGTGTGTGTGTCTGTGTTTGAGTGTGCATGGAGGACTGGGGGACCAAGTGTTCAGTAGTGACAGGCTCAAGCCTCTGAAAGAAAATCAATCGTGTCATAAGAGGAAGGTTTCCTCCAGCCTCCTTCTCCCTCTTTCTTCCCTCCTCCTCTTTTTTCTCTCTCCTCTTCTCATCCTTTCTCCTCTTTTCTCCCTTTTTCTCCTTTTCATTCTCCTCATCTGAGAGGTCATCCACCCACTGCTCCATTTATACCTTTATCACACCCTTTTTTCTCTCTCACTTTTTTTTTTTTGGAGACTGTTTTTCTACCACATGCTCATACACAGCACTCCCCGTGTCATGCATGTGTGACATACGGATCAATTCAAGAGGTTAACCTAGCAAAAACTGAGCAATTAGTGAGAGAACTAATCCTGGATCAGCCCTCATTAACTAAAAGGGTACGCAAACTGTTTGTCCAGATAAAAGAACTGACACCCCCACCCAAACCAAGGCCAATTAACCGAGAGGGCTGAGACTAGTTGAATTGATGGCACGCCTTGTTTTGTTTAACAGAAGTTTGGTTGTTTTGAAAAAAAAAAAAAGAAACTGATAAGACTTTCTTTTATTGTGAATTTAAGATGTCCTTCAGTTATTTATCATTAAGGATGAGCACACACAGACACACACACACACTCTCGTACACATAGGGCAAGCATCCACCTGTTCTCCTCTCCCCTGTCTCGCCTGAGGGGACTAGTGTGGTAGATAACAGTTTGAGTGGGCCTTCTGCAAAACACTAATCAGACCTAACACTGCCTAATTAGCACAGAGTCCACTGATTGGCTTACAGCAATAATTAACACAGGTGAGAATAATTAGCTCCCCATAGACCTGTTTGTGGCTGCGTGTGTGTGTGTGTGTGAGAGAGAGAGAGAGTGAGAGAGAGAGGGAGGGAGTCTGTGTGTGTGTGAGTGTGTGTGTGTGAAGGATGTTATTATGCAGTCTTGGTCCCTAGTGAGACTGAGGAGGCAGAGAGAAGAATCAAACTCATTACTGAAACCAGGCCAACCTGTGTTAGGTGCTCTGCTTTCCCACACCCAGAGAATTAGCCACACAGAGATCCACCTCGTATTTCTCCTTCTCACTCACTCTCTCTCTTTGTATGCATGTGTGTGTGTATGCTTATACTTTTTCCCTTTTCTTCTTCTTTCTGTCTCCGTCCCTTTCCCTACCAACCTCACCCCTCCCCTCCACCCCCTCCCCCATTCCCCATTGCTGATGAGTGAAGGTACGTTTGAGGAATCTCACCGCTAGCTGAACCTGCTAAGATGAGATGAAACGCAGACGCGGAGCATCTTTCGATCACATCCTGTCTCACCGGTGGTCTGCCTCTTTCTTGTATCCCGCACCCAACCCGTCTTTCAATCTCTCTTTTCGAATAGCAAGAACGTCAGTGACTGCCGCGCGTTCCTCGTCATATAAAAAGCTTTATCATGCGCTTCACCCTCTCCACAACACGCGAAATACCGCCAAGCCGCTCAGCTGCATAAAGAGGGGGACTGAAGAGCCTCATGTTTGTCTTACAGAAACAGAGAGCGAATGGGATAATGAGGTAGACTGGGGAGGAGAGACAAAGAAAAAGAGGACGTGACATTGTTTTGCTGCAAGACTGGCCGTCGTTCATCAGTCTGCGAGCAGCGTGGTGTCCTCCATCTCACTCTCCCCAGTTATTTTTACCAAAGTGCTGCTGCTTTGATCAAGCCGACATCACAGAGAAGGAGATGGGCATAAAGACATTGAGAGGGGGGTTAATATTGGAACACAATTGACGGCTTGTCACTTTTTAGCTCCCAGGCACCAACATCGCCAAGTAGTTAGTTAGAGAGAGTAAGATAGAGAGGGGGTAACACACATATACACCTCCAAGAGCTTTTTGTGTGCTAAATAAATAACAACCACTGATGTAAATTGGTGTTTCCTGTAGTGTGCGGCTGCTCCCGGGATGTATTTTTCATGTCGAGGCATTTTAGAGTGGTTTCGGAGCGCAGCATGTACAACTAATGAATTTAACCCCCCGAAACTGAGTGTAAAATCACACAAATGCACAGTTTCGCTCTCATGCGCACATGCTCACTGGGAAGGGAGTCAACCATTTACCTGACCACAGGTGAGCCACGTACCAGGCGGCTGATTGCCACCCACGTCTTCCTCTTCACACAACTGTTCTCCACCCACCGGGATCCAAGGGGAGGCGCAAGGGGCAACATCAGGCTGTAATGGCAAACTATCAGAGACATTGAGGGTGCAGGAAGCTCACTGCTGGTCGACTGATCTCCGGCGTTTCATTGACAAGGCCTCACATGTTCACTAGATTTGTTTTATTGGGGGTTTTTTTTGTTCTGTTTGCTCGTGGTAAACACTCACCTCTTGTAACAGGCAGCTACTGCCTCTGTCACACCGAGGCTGTCAACACAACATTCAACCTGCAACGTAATCCCCATCACACTGAGCTGCACAGCATACAGATACACACACACACACACACATGCATGCGAGATGTACTGTATGTATGAGCAAAATAGATGTACTCAGAGGCAGCTTAAATGCATATAAGGGCTGTTAAAGCTGTGTTTATGGGAGGCATTTGCATAGTGTTCACAGCGCGTTCTGTTTCCCATACACACACAGGCGCAAGCACACACTCCTAAGAGGCACTTCTCTACCACAAACACTCTCAATACGCCTTCCTGACTTAAAAAAAAATGAAAGAAGCTTGATTGAGGCAAAACAAGAAAGGCTGTTTTTTTTCCCATATTTCCTGTTTCAATAATTAATATGCATGAGTTTTATGGCCGCTTAAGATGCGATCAATTATTCATTAACAGCATGTTAATTGCATCCACAGTCGTGAATATTTAACCAAACACTAAATCAATGAGGTCGAATGAGCAGCAATATGGACACTTTATAAGCTTTGCCAAAAAATTAGGTTAGGCTTTAATGAAAAACAGGAGAGAACAGATTGAAAAGGGACAAAAAAATGTGAAGAAAGAACCAGCTTCACAAAAGGAAGGGAAGTTTGTGTTAGAAAGCAAACAACTGGAATAAATGCATGATCGTTGTAATATTATAGTCAGTAACTCTTAGCCTTTTCTCCCGTTTTGTCTCTTTTTTTCTAATCTCCTTTTTTAAATGGAGAGGATGTAATCTCTTCATCTTTGCCCACTGTAGCCAGCCTTTTTTTCACTCTCAAAGACTCCAGACTCCTTTGTCCTGGATCTTTGTGTGCTCGTGTGTGTGTGTATGTGTGTGTGTGTCTGCGTGTCACAGCGGTGTCTGGACAGTGACATTTCTCTGCTTGGATAACCATCGCGCCCTCTGTCCCTCTGTCCGTCCAGCCATGACGCAGGGTAAT
This sequence comes from Neolamprologus brichardi, assembly GCF_056152115.1. Taxonomy (NCBI): domain Eukaryota; kingdom Metazoa; phylum Chordata; class Actinopteri; order Cichliformes; family Cichlidae; genus Neolamprologus; species Neolamprologus brichardi. The sequence continues at coordinate 21,444,428 of NC_142105.1, forward strand.
GTCACCTGTCAGTCTCAAACTCCTACTTACAACCGCTGTCCCCCACCCCTCCTCAACTCTCCCCCCACTCCATCCGCATGGAACTTCACCACCCGTACACCACCTTCTCACTGCGACCCTAACTGCCCCTTCCCTGGACCTCACCTGGGGTACAAAGCCCTCACCGTCTTCCTTTTCCTGCTCCTTTTGTCCTCTTCTCCACTACCTCATATGACTCCATATCCTCTTGGTCTTTCATTGCACATATCCAAATGGCAACCCCACCCCTTTATTCCCCCTTATTTGCCCCCCTAGGACCCCAAAATATGGCATAGGAAGACAGCACATATAGCACTAGTCAAAGTCAGGGGGGTGGGAAGTTGACTTTTTGACTGGGCCCAGTTGCATTCTGCGCCTGTTTTCAATTATTCTCCTGGCACTGGCAGGGTGGAGGTTTATGCATTATATGGGAATGTAATTGACTATAACTGCCCTCTTAACATTAACCAGGTGTACTAGCTGAGTGTGTGAGATTAGGCCCCGGGACTTGGCTGTTATGGAGTGTTGGCCTGTCTGTGAGGTTGTGTTGTTGTTGATGTATTTATATCCTACTCCTTTGCGGTGCCGCCCATTACCACCGCATTTAGATGTGCCTTTCCCCAACTCTGTGCGTGTTTCTGTGCATGCCTGTGTTTATGCGTGCGTGCACTAAGCTCCCGCTCACTCCTTTTTGTGCAACTTCCATCATGCATCTGCCTGTGTGCGTGTAAGAGTGAGAGGGAAAGTAAAGAAAGAGGCAGGATACAGATACAGCCTGCTTCAAGGGGGGCCTGACTTTACAAGGACAAAGTCAAAATGGGCCCATTCACAAGGCTGACATGCTGTGATTTGTATGTATAGTGGTGTGCAGCCTGCAGGGCACTAGCCCAGGGGCTATCACAGACACCCAGACCAGTACACCAGCAGGGGGAGGTGATGGAGGCGAATCGAGAGTGTGTGCGTGTGTGCGTGCATCAGTGTTTGTGTAGAGAAAGAAGGGTGTGTGATGGAAAAAAAAAAGAAGCATCAACAGGCTGTCAATCAAGCCCTAGCCACAGCTTGTCACTCCTCGATAGAGCTCATCCGGGGGAGAATGGGAGTCCCTGGGACCCCGAGAGGAGAAAGGAGCAGGTGCTGGAGGGAAGGCGGAGGCAGGAGGGAGGAGGTGACTGTCTGCCTGTCTCAGTGACTCAAGCTTGATTTGATATTTGATACCGAGCATGTGGCATTTGAATGCAAATCTATTTTGATTGTCTCACCGTCTGATAGGGTTAAAAGGAATCTATAGGGGATATGCATGCGTGCATGTGTATCAGAGGGGCGGCTGGAGACATTCACATGCACAATATAAAAAAGAGAATTATTCAGATGGATTATATTACTGACCATTTTGCCTGCATCAAGCAATCCCCCCTCTGCTCTCAAAGTGATATACAGATATTTAATAGAATAAATACAAAAGGTAAAAAGGTCAGAGGTCACACAAATGGGCCATGTAGTCATCATCGCCTCCTTGATGTTATAGCAGAACTGAAAAAACTCAACTGTGTGCACACACATGATGTGCACGTGTACATCTGAAAATCTGAGCCCGTGCAGGATAATTATTTTTCCTGTATGCACGTGGAGGATTGTGTTTAAAAGCAAGCATGCCAAGTAGGTAGACAGACGGACAGATAGATCGATGGATAAAGTCGGTATTACTGCAGTATGGAAATCTGAGGCTCAGTTCCCCTCCCAATTAGAGTAGTGACTTCTGAAATGCCATAATACCCATTAATTAGCAGGCTGCTATTTTCTCAGTGATTTGGCTAATTAGTCTGCGAGGCTCTACACTATCTGGACCATTATTATTGGGCTGAAGCCATGCAAGCACACTCGCGTGCACGCCCGCGTTCGAGTTGGTGCACAAATACGAGTGTACTCACTGTGTACCTTACAACTGGTAGCGCAGTTGAGACTAATTTAAGTGGCATCATTATTTGCTTGCGGGACAGCATAAAAGAGTTTTAGCTGAAGAATGGTTTGATGAGGAGGCAGACACACACAAACACGCACATTGCCCTCATCGTTAGCTATATGGTCTTCGTAACATGGTACTGATACTGGCAAAAGCCCATCCTACTGTTAGAAACATAAGGAAAGCTTTTCAGCCCTCTGTAATGACTTGGCATGTATGTGTGTGTGTGTGTGTGAGAGAGTGTGTGTGCAGCTCTCTCTCTCTCTCTCTCTCTCTGCTTCGACAGTCCATCAGTGTCTCCCACCGGACAGACAGGCCACTGACACAGCACCACAAGGCCAGGAAACCTCTTCAATCACTCCCTCACTTTTCCTTCTCTGTCAGGCAGCAGAAAGGCGTGATTGATCTGTTGTTTCATCACCACCATGATAAAAGAAAGAAGTTGCTCTTCTTTCAGTGTGTGTGTTTGTGTTTGGCATTCACCTTCTTAAAACTTTATTAATCATCTTCATCAGTAACACAGCCCTAACATTGGTCATCTTATACTTTGCATGTGTATGTACGTGTGTTTGCGCGCACGTGTGAATGTATGCTCGCACCCCTTGCAGCCCGGTGAACTTCATAAGTGTCCCATCACCACTTTAATCAAATTACTTATGAACCAAAATTGACAGTTTTCATTAATTATAAAGGATTATTCTAATTGCGATTCAAATTTATTCATTTAGAACAGACGGCATTCAGTAATGTTTCAGGAAATTTGCATATTAAATGGAGAGGGTAGGCGATTAGCTATGCTAATGTATGCATGATTCCTTATTTTGTGATTGGTGGGCCATATGTAGCAGGCTGGGGGTGTGCAGGTGAGGAATCTAGAAGGAGCTGTAATATGTTTGATAAACACAGAAGGATGCAAGGCCAAAACATACACGTGCACACATATTTGCACACACACACACACACACACACACACACACATCTGTGTTCAGTATCAGTCTCCCTCCGTCACACACTCTTTCTCTGTCTTGCATTTTCTCGGTCTCACCCCGCTCCCTGTTTCCACATTCCTCCCTCAAGACCCATTGGAGGAAACAACTTTTCACCCGAGAACAAACATGGCACACTAATTACGTTTCTGATTTCTGATCCTGCTGCATTTAGAAACATAACCTTGAGCCTGTGTACAGTCACAGTCACAGTTATGATTTAATGTGGTGTTTAAATGGAACAAAAAGAAAGAACTTTTGCGAGCGGCACATTCATCCCCACAATGTATGGGGCCGGTCCAGGGTTGACACAGTGCTCTTAATCAAGCTATATATAGTCGATGCATTATGCATTAAGTTTAACATGTGCTTAAATCAACAGTATTCAATATGAATGCATCAGTCTTTAAGTAAGGCAGAGGGGAGAACAGTTAAGGTAAATGACTGCACGGGGAGGTACACAAAGCAGGCTGAAGGGCCCGGTCTCACACACACACACACACGCACACACACACGTGCGCGCATGCATGCATGCGGTCACACACACCCTTCGGCTGTGTGGCGGTGTCAACCCAGGCTGATGACAGGGCCATTATTCACTGGTCAGTCCCACGAGGGCAGGGTTTGGGCTGGACAGCGTAGCAGCGCGTCCCAGCATGGCAGGACAGCGGTGAGGTGAGAGGGACCAGGACCCTTCATTACTCCTGTGGTTGGGGGCCTGGAGCCTCTCTTTCTCTCTTTGTCTCTGTCTCCATCAGATTAATGGGCCAGGCCCGACAGAGGAAGTGTTTCAATCAGTGCCGCCTGCCAAGATTGTCCATCACCTAGACAGCCTGCTATTCATCATGGCTTTGATACACAGATGCACATACACACACACATGCACAGATGTTTATTTGGTTGCATTTTTCTGTGGGTGGTTGTGGCGTAAAGCCAGCCCACAGGTAGCGATCTTATCCGGCTACAAGTTGTCGAACCGGGCGCTCTTTTCTCCGTCATCAGGAGGGCTCTCATTTCCTTGTGTCACAGCGCTCGGCGCACAACTTCTCAGCTGAATTTTGAATGATCTTTTTCGGATGAAATGGATGAAACACAATTGGTTAAGTGTCTCTGGGACTTCTGTCCCCAAGCTGGGACTTGAGCTCCGGATCCAGGGGGAAGCAAGGAGAGATCTTTCCCCAAGCAGAGCCTCTCCCCGAGCGGCAAAGGCACAGCGTGGATCCCCCCACGCTCCCTGACCCGTCGTCTCCCTCCTCCTGGGTCCATTTGTTCTGAGAAATATTTAACGACAGGGCAAATTCAACCGACATGACGTGCACACACATCGAGCAGATAAAGAGGAGGATGGGACGATGCGTGGAGTGAGCTCGAAATGAATTTTTCAGCGCAGTGAGATGTTCTATTTGAATAAATCATGACACTTAAGATAGACATGAGGGCAGTATAGAGGTGCCCACCACTACTTTGAGGAGTAGCACTCCAAAGGAATGAAGTGCGTGTGCGTGTTTGGGAACGGGACAGAGAAAAATGGCCTCTCTTTGTCCATTTACTTCAAAGTTTTTGTGTTCAGTATTATTTTTTTTACATATTTAGTTAAATATTTTCTGTTTTTAGTCAAGTCACATCACTTTATCTTGCACTGGGTGTTTCTGTCACTGTCTATCTAAAGTGGGCCATTGCAGACTATTACAGGCTGGTGTCCGAGACTGAGGGCCAGGCCCAGAGACAGACCTGGTTCTGGATTATTAATGTCCCCCCAACCCCGTGGAGCCAGGCCGCCTCCTCCACCCAGTGCCACCCCCCCTTCCTCTGCACTACACCCCTGGGGTCAGCCTGCATGGCTCCTGGTGCAAGGCCCCCCTCATAAATCTCCCTAAATTAGTGTGTGTATGTGTGCACGCGCACGTGTGTGTGCCTCCATGCTTAAACATATACTGCAGGCAGGGAGACAGGTCACCACAAAAACAAGCCAGTCAGGCTCTCGGTTGAAGTGTCAGTGATGCATGGCGGAAAGAGTGCAAGAAAGAGTTGCAGAGGAAAGAAAGAAAATGAGAAATGAAACACGAGGGGAGGAAAAGAAAATATACAAAACAGGAGTTGAAGAAGATATTTGATTCCGTGAGAGCGCCAGACTTCGCTTTTAGTTTGGTTGCCTATTTATTGCTCCTTTACTAGTTTTTTGTGCTGTAACATTATATTTGCTTACAAATATTTACACTTAATTTGAATCTGCCTCTGACTTCATTAGGATTGATTTCCTGAGCAAATCTTAATGCTTAATTGCTGAAGTGCAGGAACTTCCATCCTTCTACCTGCCTAGATTAGTTCAACATGTCCCACGGTGGTAACAGGCATGGGGAAGTGCTGTTGTGTCACTTAGTTAACCCCGGAGACAAATGGCTCCCCTCCGGAGCACAGTGAATTACACACCTCATGAAGCATATTAGGAGCCAGACACAGGGGCTTTTCTTCTGGAGATGATCTGTACAGCAGAAATGGATGGAGGGAGAAGAGAGGGCTGAGTTATGGTATCACCCGCAGCCATTTTTACAGCGCATCAGCATCAGAACAAAACAGAGAGAGAGAGCGAGAGAGCAGCATGTGGAGGGGCGAGGGAGAAATAAACAGCAAAGAGATGTCCAACAAAAGGTGGAAAAGATAAATAAACCAGAGCTGCGGAGGAAGATAAAAAACCCAGAGTTTCAAAGTTATCTGTGTTAGATTTGACAAGGAAAACAACTCTTTACCTCATTTGTGGTTAATGTGGCAAAATTATTAGAAAATATAACAGCATTGTCCCTCGGAGGCTTCATTGCTGTTAGCTAATCACTTAGACAATCTTTATCACCACAGTAATAATATTTAGATGCTACAGGGATTACTTAAAAGTTGTGTTATAATTGCTTTTCCTTGTTTTGTTTTTTATGGGCAGAGGGTGAGTTTGTGTTTAATTGCTCCAAAGTGACAAATAATGCCCCTTATGATATGATGAAAGTGTGAGATCATTAAATTACTACGCCGACTGGCTGCGTGTGTTTATTCGTTCAGGGTTTTTTTTTTTTTCTGCTTTTACAAATTTATGCCATGAGGCTTCAAGAGGCCAAGCAGTTATTTTCACAAATTCACTTCCACAGCCATTTCTAGATTTGGAGAGGGGGTAATTACGTGAAAGCAAAATGGTTTTATTTCATTTAATCCAGCCGGCGCAGCAATTTGCACTGGTAATATTTGTAGCTGTGGAGTCTGCACAGTAAAACAGCTGAAACTCACAAGAGTTTCAAATACAAACAAGGTAGAGGGAGGCTGTAATCGAAGCACGACCGTGCGCGGGAGACAAGGGTGCGTGTAAAGCAACTGAAAATTGATGTCTTCAGAGAAGATGCTGTTTTATTTTTACATTTACTATGTGTAAGATTTAAAAAACATCATATGCTGGCCTGAGGAATATAAATACAGAAGTAAGGAGGCAAAATCCCCAAACACACACACAAATGAGTTGTCAGGTTTTCCAAGTGCTTTTCGGCGTTCAGCTTATTTGTTTCATTATTTTCTATAAATCTTATACACCTACATTCCCCTACGTCTCCCTATAGTAAAAAAGTAAAGAATTAAAGATACTGACTTTGGTAGGACTGACTGTGTGGGTCCTGAGCCTGATAAGATGTAATGTGACCATGATTATTTTGCTTGGTGTTCCCATTTTCTTGGACCAAACTACTCTCACACGCCGCCATGTGCATGGAGAGAGTGAGAAGCAACAATTGTTAAACATCAAATGGGTCCCCTATTGATCAAAAGGCAAAGAAAACAGTATAATAGGGAGCTGAATTGAGCAAATGAGAGAATTACAGGCTATCTGTCCATATTTACCGGTCAGCTGTCAATCAGATTATCCATAAATCCGTATGGTAATCTCCTTGCTAATGCATATCCACCCCCCACTCCTACAGCACACACCCACACTCTGTTGATCCATGTAAATGTGTGCCAGTGGTGATTCTAGTTCCCTCGGCTCTCCCTGGGAGACGAGATGGAGCACAGAGGAACCAGCTCGCTGCAGTTTTGTAATGTTTCCACACGGCTGACTCGAGACACCTTAAGTCATGTAAATAATGAATCAGATGATGCGCGATTGTGGGAGATCCGCATGCTGACATATAGAGCAGCACATGAGGCGCGCTGACTTTCTCTCGCTGTGTTTCAGGAGCAACCCAACCCCCTCCTCCAAACTCTAATATTTAGCCCTCTGATTTGGTCACCTCTGACTCGGCTGACCCTAACTTTTCTCCTTCCACTTATCCATCATCTATCTGTCATGAATAGCAGAGCAAGAGGAGGAGGAGGGCAGTTGAAGAAAGCGTAGAATCGATGAATTAAACAGGAGGCGCAGCTAGGAAGGTGGAGTATGTTGGACAAGTGGAGGTAGGCCACAGCTGTCTGTGAGGCTGCTCCCTGACCTCGAGGAGACAAGAAAGTTGGGAGACCCTCAGTCTGTGGGGTCTAACAGCCACTGTAAAAAAAAAAAAAAAAGGGGGGGGGGGGGGACTCCATCTCTCTGCTTCATGAATTATTGAGATATTGGCCTACAGCTTCTAAAATATACAGGAGGGTGGTCTGTCTCTCCTTTCAGATTTCACATACTGTCTACCTCGTCTCTCTGTCTATGTTTCTATCAGTTTCTCCTCTCACTTTCTGCCTCCTCTGTTTTTTCCCCTCTTTTTCTCCCCTCCCCTTCTCATTTCGATTTGGCCGCTCGAGCCAGCGAGACTGTAAATCAGAGCACAAACAAAGCCAAAGAATAAAACAGAGCATCAGAGAAAGACAGTTTGTTATTGAGAGCACATAAGAGTCTTTTTTTTTTTTCTTCTTCTTCTTTTGCTTCAAGAGGAGCATCTACCACTAACCAGCTGTCACGCATTTAAAAGTTGTCAGGGATAAATTCACGAGTTCTTGTGTTACATCAGATGCTTATAATGCACACAGCAGTAGGCTGGCCCTTGGAATGAGACATAACTCCAGCTTGTCCATTTATCTTCTTTGCTCCTTTCTCTCTCTCTCTTTTTTCGTATCCCTAGATGAAGCAATTGTCCAAGGCACGCTGCTACTTACAGTGTTTCTCTTGACATGTTTCTGTATGTGTGTCTGTGTGTGCCCGTGTGTATGTGTGTGTGTGTGTGTGATGCGCTCACTTGTGCATGATTATATCTGAGGCGGTTGGCTCCAAACGCGCTGCCCAGTGCAGAATCCTAGCCATAACAAATGAACAGAGGGGAGAAAATAAGACATATGAAAGAAAAGCTGAGCAAAGGAGTGATTCTCTCACTGGCTGGTCGAGATCTGTATTGTAAGCAGTTTCAGCTGTCAGCACTTCTTTGAGCTACCTCAAAGGGAAGTGGGGGGGGGGGGGGGGGAATGGGGGGCGGGGGGGTCGGTGGTGGTGGCGTGTGTTGTAGTTTCATTTTTCCCCTTTTGAGGGTTCCTGTTTATTTGTACACGGCGCTGTTTATTTTCGCGGCTCATTTGATTTCGGTGTTTTTTGTGTGTTTTTGTTGTTGTTGTTGTTTTTTAAGACAGACAGACAGCGCAGAAGGGAGAGTGACGAGACGTACAGTAGTGTAGGTTCAGTTAAAGAAGAAGTTGTCAGGCTTCGAGCCCTGAGGTGGGGCTAGGGAATAAATTGTCAGCCGTCCCCCTTCCTGCTTTTCAGCCCACCCCCACAACTCTCCCCTTTACTCCTCCGACCCTCCCTCTCTCCCCCTCTCTCCTTCCCCTCCCTCCCTCCTTCATTAAGTATTGATGCGGGTAGCCATACTTGCCATCTCAGCCTATTAATAATGCATGGCAGGTGCTGTTGATGTGGTCTCTCACACTGAGATTGAGAGAGGCAGGAATGACAACACTATGCTGCAGAGTAGCTACAGCACAACCTCCGTCACACGGCTGTGCAGCTGTGGGGGGGGGGGGGGGGGGGGGGGGTGGTTCTGCGTCTGCCCTGGTGAGTTTATGGCAAGCTGTGACAGCAGCTCCAAGAGATGGATATACAAGGTAGCATCTTACTCAATATCCCGGAGCTGTTTTTACATAGAAAAGTGCCTTTGTCATAAACAACTGATGGATGATGGTGGGATAGTGTATGAGCCTTGTCTGCCACTGCTCTTTTATTTGTTTTATTTGTGTTGTGTGTTTTATTGAAGGGAGCTCGCACTGTTTCAGTGACTCACAGGTGCTGTTGCAACAGCTCATTCGGTTCTCTTGCTGTTTGTTTCTCTTGCACGTGCAGGTTCTTCCTCAAGTTCTTCCTGAAGTGTAACCAGAACTGCCTGAAGAATGCAGGGAACCCTCGAGACATGAGGCGTTTTCAGGTGATACATAACTGTCTGAATGCCTAGCTCAGTATTTATAGTGGACAGGAGTAACACTTCTGTCTGTTTCTTCTTCTTCTTTCTTTTAAGGCTGCACACACAACCACAGCAGAATCTCCTTCCTTTCAAAGAATAACAGAAAGAATTCAAAAGATCTCTTTCTAGTAAAAATGTCCAGAAGCCACAGAGCATAAATGTTCGAAAGTTACAAAAGAATTAATAAACAAATGTCCTGAGGACTCAGAGAAAAGCATCACAACAAAAGAACGTTCAGTTCTAAACCCACATATGGAAACGCCACAAACAAAGCTGCAAAATGCCTCATGAAACGATAAGTAGATGTGAACCCGTTAGGAATGATAAACCCAGCTTTCTATTTGAAAGCTCTTCAAAGCATCTTTCTGCTCTTTGCTTTGACAACTCTACAGTTTTGGATGACTCCTACTGCTCTCACAGCTTTGTTTTTGGTGGCAGCCACTGGCTCCTTTAAGGGAAAAAGCTCTGAGAATCCACTGTGCACACACTTCCTGTTCCTTCTGGAAGAAAGGCTCGCCACTGGCAGCCATCTTGGCAACAAATTTGGTGGTTATTTTGAAGCCCCTGTCTAAGTGAATGAGGAAATAGCAATAACTTTAATTTCAAAGGGACATAAGTGTTGCATGTCTAGAATCACCAGTGAATCAGTGAAGTTTTCCTAACAAGTTACACTTTAACTATTCATGTTATAATAAAAATACAAAATACTTTGCACGTGCATTTGTGCATCTAAACTGGCTAATAGATGTCCAGATGTGAACAACCTCCATATATGCATTCAAGGAATTCTCCTATGAATTTCTATTACGGATCATTGGTGTCATGTGTCTAGTGCAGAGAGCTGCTGGTAAAGGTAGAGAGGTATTTAGCAGCTAAAGAGCACGCCATTTCTATCAGAGGTTGGTGGAGACCAAAGCGTAGCTAAAAGGAGAGTGCTCCACATCTACAGGATGTGTAAGTAGGCAACTGTAGGCTATGGTTTCCTAATACATCACCAACACATACTGTCTGTTCCCAGCTATTTTCTTAAGTGACCAAAGTGGGCTTTTTTTTAACTAAACAAGCACCACAGATATGGTAAAGCAAGCAACATAATGTCAAATTAACCCCTCTGGGACAAAAAATAGTGGAAGTAAAACTTAAAAAGTGTAAAACATACTGGTCATAAAAAAAAACCAAGTCCTTAAAGTCATGAACGTGTGAGACTATACGAATAAATATTATAATGTAAATAGGAGTATTTGTTAAACGTGGGTTAAAGATTATGTAATGTGTGTAAGCGTGTGTGTGTGGGTGGGAGTGAATCTCAGGGTACACGTATGTGTAGCGCAGGTGACTGGCAGGTCATGTGAAAGTAAAATATTGCTGTCATTCATTAGACAGGAAGGAGCATTAGGGTCATATAAGTTTATACTACTTCCTACTCACGTTCAAGCATAAAACTTGACTTACTTATATACAGATGATTAATATATTTGGGTTTTTTAATATTCATATATGTCAGTCGTGCTTTATTCTTTTACATGTTTAAAATAAAAGTATATACAAAAATAGTGATTCATATGTTAAAACCCATTTATTCCTAGAAAATATATGAACCAGTCTTCATGAAGTGTTTGGTGAATTGTAGATATAACAAAAGAAGTATAAACATGTTTACTTCAGTGTGAAAGTAAGTTAATCCACATAGCATTTTTTACTCCTAATGCTTGTCCGGCGTAATCACGACAGCGTTCAATTACTGAAGATTTGTAAGCACCCACAACAGGGTGCTGTTTGTTGTTTTTAACACCTTGTTTCTCACTTTCTTTTGGTTTTCCTTTTTCTCAGGTGGTTGTGTCGACTACGGTGAGCGTGGAGGGTCACGTTCTGGCCGTCTCCGACAACATGTTTGTGCACAATAACTCAAAACACGGGCGCCGAGCTCGGAGGCTGGACCCGTCAGAAGGAACGCCATCCTACCTGGAACACGGTATTTAAAGCGAGAACAAAACACCTCGGCTCTCTTCCCCATCTTTCTTTGTCTCCTTCACTTTATTTCTCTCTCTATGACTCCACTCCTCTCCCTCCCTCTCTCAACCCCTTCCCCCCTGTCTGGCTCCACACTCAACCCTTCCTCTGTCTCCCACTCCACTCCCCCTCCAACCTCCTTTCTTTCTTATCTCTCTCCTGTTTCCTCCTGGATTCTCACTTTCCTCTCTTGTAGGGTTTCTAACTCGAGCTAAGAGAGGAGTGAGTGGTAGCTAGTGAGTCTCTTGTCTCTCCCTTGTGGCTTGCTCCCCTCAGGTCTCTGCCTCTGGGCCTTCTACTCTGCCTCGCATAAGCACTATGTGTCTTATGAGGTCTGTTCTGCTTAAAGCCAACACTGGCTTTATTTCCTCGGAGACCTGCTTTTATCCTCCAGCCCTCCATCACTCCCCATCCCTCAGGTTTTCAAACACACCCATACACATACTGAAAAGCCCCTTGCACACACATACATACACACCCCCGCATGCACAGTCAAACCCAAACCTTTAATACTTCATAATGACATGTGCACATGATTTAGGAGCCTGCACTGATTCCCAAGTCCCTAATCCAGTTATTTTCTCATTTCGATTTCCCAGACATTGAATAAGAGAAACATATTTTTTTTCTTTGAGGAAAGTCAACCTCAGGGATGATAATGACAAAAAAATAAGCGGGGATTTACATGATGGCCTATAGTAGATTGCATTAAGATTGAATGTTATGGTTAAGTCTTTCTAATGACTATTCTCCAGAGGCAAGGTGGACCACTTGTCCCTGCGACTGGTCTCACAGATGATTAGAAAAGTTCACAAAGATGAGACATATTGGAGACGTCAGCGAGGCTTGGATCTTGCACATAAAGAAGAGTGCACACAGGACACCAACAGATGTTTCTCGTGTCGTAGAGATTTGTTTGGGAATTTCTTCCCCTCTGATTTTCAGTTTTCCCGGTGATGGGAGTTAAAAAGGAGGAACAAGAGGAATAAAAGGAACAGAACAGGTTACAGGGAGAAATGTAAATGTGATGAAAGAATGGGGGGAAAGTGCCCAACAGTGTAAAGAATAGAGAAATAATTTTTTTCATTAAAAAGAGGACAGTAGTTTCCCATTTCCCCCCACCCCCACCCCCCTTTCTGGTGTGGGTTCAGTTTGTGTGCAGGATGCGCAACTTTGGGGCCCATTTCAGGCGGTAATAGATGAGCAGTGCATAGAGTTGAACAGATGGCACCGAGGAACACCCCAAAGTATAATCCTATCACATGGATTCACGTTCCACCATCTGGTTAATCCACACACACACAGATACACACATAAACACACACATGCACATCGAGCGCACATAATATCAGCGGCTGTGAAAAGGAGGCATCTTAGGCCATGATTACGGCCACAGATTGCTGCTTGGTGAACGCTGATCTCTGCAGGCGTATCGGGGGGCTAAATATCATTCCAGCTTGTTGGGGAGGATCAACAGAACAGGGAGTCAGGCAAAGAGCAAAGGCTAGGCTGCAGGGAAAAAAGTCAGCCTAGTCTAAAGTGGATTATGCCGCTTTACAGAATTACAGCATGTCTGACAAGCTGCATATCTGTTAAGGAGAGGAGATTTAGCTTGTATAAACATGTATTTTCCCAATGCTGTTCTTTTCTTCAATCACATCCAGCAATCATAACACCAAGAGATAAGGTCAAAAAGCACACTGAATGGCAGTTATTGAAAATGCTGTTTATTGTTGTGGTCCCACGTACTTTGTCCCATAAGATGCGAAGAATATGCTTAGAAGGAAAACACTGGGAGCTTAGAAAAATCCATTACAAATGTACCGGGCAGAAGCTGGAAGGAGCCCATGTGGTCGTGCTCTGAGACACAGGCTACTACACAGATATATGAAACAGGCAGCTGAGCAAGAGCTAAGTGTTTGGCTAATGAAGGCAGTGTATTCAGAGGGCAGAGCTACTGTTGGCTCTGCTGTGTTCCCCGGTCGCATGGCCTTTGATCAGACACTGAGCACACCTGACATTTACACGCCCGCACGCTTTGCCACGTGTCATAAAACAAGTGCACCGCCGCTGCCCTCACATGCGGGGCAGGGGTGATGTTTAATAACGGGGCGAATATAATCACTCTGATTAGTATTCCTCACTCGCCCCCCGACCCCTGGGAGAGAGGCGATAGGTGATATATGTGTATGTGTGTGTGCATGTGTGTTAAAGAGAGGGAGAGATGGAAAGTAGAGGGGACTATGCATGCTGCCAATAGCAAAAGACCTTCTAGGCTTTCATTAGGATAGCAGCTAATCTGTTTTATATATATTTTTTCTTTTTTTCCCCAGCAACCCCCAGCATCAAAGCCATCAGCCCTAGTGAAGGCTGGACCACAGGGGGCGCAACAGTCATCATCATCGGGGACAACTTCTTTGACGGCCTACAGGTCATCTTTGGGACAATGCTGGTCTGGAGTGAGGTTAGTCACAATTTAGTCATATTTGTGTTTTTTTTTGTTTGTTTGTTTTATTTTTATTGGCTTGGTACACTTCTTATATAGCCAGTGTGGGCAAACAGTCTTTTAAATGCTTCATTTGGGAACCATTATTTTTACATTAGATTAAATACATAATTGTGATTTAAAAGTGCTCAAAAGTTTTGCAAAAAAACTTGTAACACTGTAGCATCACACTTTTGATAATGTTGTAATTATTTTATAGACAAATAATATAATCACATAAACCCTTGTTACCCACACTGCATGAAATCAATATTACTAAACAGAGAGCAACCATCTGCAAATAGCCTAATTTAAATTCCACCAAAACTACATCAAATGTTGAAAATGAGGCTTGTTAAGTTGTTTCCAGCATATGGAAAAGCTGGGCAAATACATAAATAAAGATCACCTGGAGGAAAACATGGATCAGTGTGTGACGCTGTTGTCGGATAAAAACCAGAACCCTTAAAAAACGATTTTCCTTTATTTGAACAGAACAAAGCATATGTCGTTGTTGAGTCATGTTCAGCAGTGCTGATCATCTGAAGTCCCGCATCAAGCGAGAACAGGACAACATTTGGCTTTCACAACTACTCGGTTCCCAAACACTTGCATCGTGTTGTTAAAAGAAAAGGTGATGCAACACATTGGTAAACATGTCCCTGTCCCAACTTTTCTAAAACGTGTTGCTGGTGTTAAAAAAAATCTGAAATTTGAGATTTTTTTTCAACAAAGCAAAGTAAATCCTTTTAGTTCCAACAAATCATATCACATGTTTATGCAATTCCTACATTAATACAGGGTTTAGATGAATGGGAAAGCACAGCATTCTGTTTTTGTTTGCATTTCACACAAAGTACCAGCATTTTTGGAAATGCTTTTTAATTGAAATAGCAGTCATGATTAATAAATGATACTATAAGAAAAAACTGTTTGCAGGGCTCTAAATGCATGTTAGAAATACTTAACAATCTCAATAGAAGCCTATTGTTGCTTTTCTCTCTGTCAGCTCTCACTTCTGTCATATTGCTATTCACCTCTCTTCCTGTCTTTTAATACGGTGCTATCTTCCGTCTTGAAATATATTCACATCGTACAGTATGAATCCCTTTGTAAGGAGCATCTGCTACATGACTAAAATGTAAATGGAGTCTATGTGTGAAATTGAAGGTCAGTGAGCAGCGCAGCTAAACAGCTTTCTCTTTAGTAAAGGAATAATTCTATAAAAAGCTCCTATATTATCTCGCTGAGAGGTGAGTGGGGCCAAACAATGCTAGAATGAAAGCCTAGCTAAGTGAGCAATGAAAAGGACAGCTAGAACAACACACACACAGATGCACACATACATGCGCACATACACAAAGCGCTGGCAGCAGCAGTGATAGCTTTTGAGCACTGCTAGTTTTGAGTGCTCGTTCACTACAGCGTGCAGGAAACGAGCACTCAGCGAGGTCTCATCTGTGTTTTGTCTTGTTACCGTTTTCCTTCAAAGACCCTTCAGCGTGAACACACGTGCGTGGCGAGCGGGCTCATCAGCCGCACTAAGTGAGCCTGTTTAAGACACAATTGTGCTTTAATGTGACTAACGGCAGCTTCAGCTGACAGACACGGAGACAGGGGCGGCAGAGGCAGGCGCATTATACATTAACTCGCATTGTTCAATAGGCGTACGCAGAGGAAAAGTGTGTTTTATTCATAAACAGATAACTGCTTTTGAACCCCTCTTACAGAGTCCGTGTCAGCACTGATAACCATCCCAAGCCTCACAGTGACATTGCCTTAGGCTACGAGGCCACCTGAGGGCTCGTAGCCAAGCGCATCATTTTCAGGACGATTATACAAAGAAAAAAAGTCAAAGCTGCAGAGGAAAGGTCCGAGATGAGCCGAGAATACCCCCACCCCCACCAGTGCACATGTTTAGATATGAAGTATCATCGCATTAATCTGCCTGGCCTTTCTGCTTTTCCTGTAGCTCATCACCCCCCATGCCATCCGCGTCCAGACTCCACCCAGACACATCCCCGGGGTGGTGGAAGTCACACTCTCCTACAAATCCAAACAGTTCTGCAAAGGCACACCTGGACGCTTCATCTACACAGGTACCTTTACACTAACATTTACCAATCTGCTGGCTTTTCTCCCAGTTTCTCTCAATTCTACACACAACTCATGTAGAATAAATTTAAAGCTATAATCACATCAAAATCTTCACACGCTGACTTTAAATTTTATAAAAATCTCACTTTAATGTTATATACATATATATATATATGTGTATTCCTAAAGTTTTGTCTTTCAGTTTATAAGCTGTCATTTCTCTGGACGGTTTCTGGTGAAAAATGTGCACGCTAAGCAACTTAAAATTCAATAACAGAACTCAATAATTCAGTGGAAAAAGCCTGCTGATCAGAGGAGGAAAAGCATTTGCCCTCTTTTATGAAGCAGGTGAAGGTCAGGAGGAGGTTTAACCTTTTGATTGGTGGGATTATTGAGAATTGACCCTGCTGAAGACGCGATTCAGAAAGGAAGAGGTCCGTGTGGAGTGTGTGATATTTATTTATTTATTTACTTTATTTTTTGATGGTCAGCACGGGGGCATGAATAGCTCGGGTGTTACATCAGAGCACGCTGGTGCAGAGTGAAAAACGCGCCGCGAGAAGAGCGGCACAGAGAGAGTGAATGTGAAGCTGTGATTAACCAATGCAAGGCCACAGGTCCTCTGGGAGACTGTGAATCACATAAATCTGTCTGTAATCTCAACCACTGATAGACTTAGGCCATAAGCCCCGGCTGGAATTACCAACATTTGACAAAATCACAATTGAGAGAGAGCGCGCGTGCGTCACATTGCTAGCGTTTCCTGCATCTTGTGTGTTCCTATGCGTCACATTTATGACTGTGTTTTGTGTACTTGTGGGGAAGACTGCAATAGGATGCCTGTGTTTGTTTGCACGTAAGTGTGAACATAGTCCAAGCGCACACATGCACGCTGACAAGTAACTGCATTACTAAGACACAGGGCAGATGGGTGGGCAGCCTTTGCCATGCCAGAGCTGTCCAACAGCCCACACTCTGCCAAACCCATAGAGCTATGTGTGTGTGTGTTTGTATAAGTGTGTGTAGGTGTGCATATGTGTATACGCAGCCTTTTAATGTGCCAGACATGTGGCAACCGCATGCATAAACGCCCTATCGCTTCCTAGTCCTCCAATCTTTCACCTTGTCACATTCACTTATTCAAAACTCGGCTTCTTTGAACAAATTCATCCTTTCCCCGCTTTCTGTCCCTCCATGCTCGACTTCCGTGGAGGCGCATAGAAGAATCTCAACAGGTGAGAGGTAGCAAGAGGTCATCCGCTGGGTGCCGAGCGCATGCGCCACGGTGCCACGTGCCAAGAGCTGGCGGTGACAGAGTCAACTGTGTCGAGGCACATACCCCAGTTCTACTTTTCACACACTTCATTCCAGCCACCCCCATGGGCAATTGTACGTCTCAAATATAGGTTTTTGTCATTTTACTTTCTCCCAGTGAGGAGGAAACCTGCTCACGTTTAGCGGCGGGAAAAAAGAAAAAAAAAAGAAGGGGAGGATGAGCAGGGCATTTGGAGCAGAAAAGCAATCGATGTGAGTGGAGAGAGAGAGAGAGGTGGATGAGAAAGAGGAGAGTGGAGAAAGATGGGAGCGAGGGATGGAGGATTACCATGGGCCATGTTGCCCTCCTGGGTCTGTTTGGCACCAGTTTGAGCCCAGTTGCCAGTGGGTACTAATCATGGAGGATTGGCAGCGCTGCGTGGCAGCTGGCAGCCGGCACATACACACACATCAACACATCCCCACACTCACAGACATGCATATACTCCTATATTACATGTGCATGCACGATCACACACACATGCACGCTCTGAATTACATTGGGGACAGCTGGCATTGCTAATCAACTTCTGCTGAGGAGAGGAAAGCGAGCAGCTCACAGACCTAATTAAGTCAACACATACCCAATACTGCTGCTACTGCTGCTTTGCAAACATACCCGACACACACACACAAACCTACCCACATAGCCCTACCTATAGGTTTATCCCTTCCGCCCTTCTCTGCATCATTATCGATACTCTAGAACCAGCCGCCACCAAAATGGAAAAAAAAAGAAGAGACGAGAACTTTTGGTGCAGAGAAAATTCGAAGAGAAGCTATTACAGTAATGTGTCCTCTGCCGTCTCTGAGGACTCCTGTGCCATTAGACTTCAGAAAGCTCCAATTAGACTCATCAAAGGCAATTAAGCTATCCACTGATAAGAATAGAAGAATGTTTTTTTTTAATTCCCTGCTCTTCCTCTGTCTTTTTATCCCCTTATCCCCCTTCTGTTCCTCTCTTTGCCCTCTGCCTTACCCACCTTTGGGGCTGAGAGCTTTCCCTAATCTCCCTCACTTTCCTCTGCTCTCTCTCCCTCTCTCTCATTATCAGGTCAAACCACCCCCCCCCCCCCCACCCCCCCTTGTACAAATGCATCTCCATGTTTGGTTGTGTATCACCTTTTACTAGATTGCTGTCTTTGTAACATTCATCAAGGAAGCTCTCTCTTTTCTTTTCGCCATGCAACATAAAATGATAATACCCAACCAGTGCGGCCTATGTGTGTGTACCTGTACTCATGTGTGTGTGTTTGTGTGACACAAGGATGCCGGCCATAGATTGGGGGAGTTGATGAATCACCCTTGTCGTTCAAAAGGCAATCCCTCCCTCCTCAGTATGCAGCCTTGTCTGCTTAGTGCTTCCACTACAGCTTCTGCTGATATTAAAAGGCTCTGCTGGCTCACATTAAGCCTGGCACCGCGCACGGTGACACGCATCCGCGCACGCACAAACATTAGGGGTAGTTTTTCAGCGCTCAGTGCAGATTAGGTGTGTAGGAAACATCACTCAGTTGCGGCAAAGAGGCGCGGGAACAGTGAGGGGGGGAGAGAAAAGACAAAAGTCAAGAGCAGAATTTAAACCAGCTGCTGCTGACATCTCTCTCCGTCTCTGCACGCCTGCCTGTGTGTTCCAAATTAGTTTTAGGACTGTCAGTTGTCTCTCATTTTATACAGTACAGACACTGTATTGTAAAAGTGTGACACAGGTAAGTGCTGCAAACAAGAGTCTGCAGTTTAAAGTTAGTGCTAGCTCTAATTAAACTGGCCCGCACTGTGGTGAAATCTGCTGGTGATGCACACTGAGAAGCACTGCTTTAATTACAAATCGCCAGAGTGCTTTAAATTCCTAAGTATATGTGATCCTGGTTGTGTTGATATCATAATTTTGGAGAAGCGTGCATGATAATCAGCGGGAAAATCTCCCGCACATGTTGCTGCATAAACAAACTTAACATTAACATAGACAGACGTAGTCTACATTCATATACACACGTGGATCACCGCACGCATGAGCACGTTCGCACATCACACAGATGCACGAATGTGGCACGAAGTCATCTGGCAATAAAAGTGGGGTGCAGCCACGAGCTGGTCAATTACTTGTCTTGCTCCTGTTTGTGAATGCTGTCTTTTATTGAGCCTGGGCGGGATGCCTGCTGTTGATTAAAACGGCTGGTCTACAGCTGGAGACAAGGCCAGCTGAGATAGCTGCATACATTCCCGTTTACGGCGCGCAGTCTTAACTGCGAGGAAATTCACACCTCTATTTGAGATTGAGATTAATTTTCTGCACCATGTGGCTTGTCTTGCCTCTTTAGCATGCTCCGTTCTTATTACGGGAGCATCTGCTCCATGATGATGATGTAAATGAATTTCGAATGTAGATTATTTTGTTCCCCGCCGAAATGAGCGGCGCTCACCGGAGGAAATGATTTCTCGTGTTTTCTTATATCTTAATTCAAGCGCACACTTTTCATCTGGATTTTTCAGAATTTGCATTCTCCCAGCGAGAAGCCATGCTGTCAGGTATTGTTAACTGTCGACATGCACTTTTTTTTTTTTTTGCAACAGATAATTAGAGCTTAGGTTGTAGTAGTATCCACACCTCCATTGATTTGTAGAATCTCTCTGCACACACAAACACACACACACACACACATTCTTTCCCTCCTTCCAGCCCTCTCTCTCAGGCTCAGCCTCTCCTCTCCAAAAGGCTCTACTCATCTGTTTTCTGTGTATGAATTTCCAGCCATGCATTAGTCTCCCTGACATGTTCAAGCGATGCTTTATTTAGCTTGTCGGATTCTGCAAATAAACGCAATCTCAGGGTTTATGGAAAAATGGATAAAAATTAGATTGTAAGGTATTGATCTGGATTGTGAGTAGTTGGTGGGGGTGCTGTGCGTGTATGTGTGAGAGAGGTGGTGTTGGAGGTGGGGGGACGGGGAGCTCTCATTTGTGTGTGTGTGTGTGTGTGTGTGTGTGTGTGAAGAGGGTGGGGCGTGGTGGGGGTGAGCAGAAATGAAGCCGTAATTCAGGGCTATTGAACCCCCTGCCACTGGCGGCATCGATCGCCAGGCAGCGGTTATGAGATCACACCTGAGCACTGGAGACTGCAGAGGGGAGGGAAGGACGGGGGGGGGGAGCTGTGCGGGCGGGGGTGGGGGGAGACGAGGGAAGGGGGAGACGAAAGAGTAAGGAGCGAGGAGGAGAGAGAGAGAAACAGAAGGTTGTGATATGATCAGCTCCTTACCCGCTGTCTGAGGGCCTGTTAAGGTGTTAACATCAAGCCTCAGAGCCAATTACCTAACCCTGCAAGTACACTACCCACTCACCTCCTCACACTCACAGTGTTGTGACACAGAAGGAGAAGAAGACAGGGCAACTGGACGCTGGCTGTTGTTCTCCCCTCCTCCTGCTCTGTGTTTCCAGGACAACTCCACTCTTCTGACCTCTCAATTATCCCTGATTCCCCCCCCCCCCACTCGACCTTCTACTCTTTGCACGCCAAACATCCATCCGAACCCCCCGCCCCCCCCCCCCCCCCCATTCACCCTAGCCCCCCATCCACCCCTTCGTACACACTCCCCCTGCGGCTCTGTGGGTTATTATAGTGAAATATGAAGCGATGTGGATTCTAGGCTTCATGAAATTTCCATGAGCATTGATCTGATCTGATGTGGGTGATTGCTAGGTGAATCCCTCCAGTCCAGAGCTGTTGCTCATCTATTCATTTATTTATGGCAGTTATGTTTTACTGGCTTTGATTTGCTCTTCTGGAGAGCGACAGCTAAGGATTATAAATATACCTGAATAGGAGAGTGTGCTTGGAATCCTGGAGGGCAGCAGCACACCACTCCTCTTTCCAACTTGGAAAGTTGTTTTTTCTTTTTTTTTTCCTTCTTCTAGCATTAATTCTTGGTGTAAAATGTGAGATATTGAGCATGGATATAAGGGCATAAAAAATAAGACAATCCCCAAAGAGGCACAGGCAGATAGTTAGTGATGTGCGTTGTCCCCCACATACTCGTCTTCTGCTTTATGGTCCTTGAAAACGAGCAGAGACAATATCACTTCCTCTCTCAATTACCAAAATTGTCTCTTTATTTGTAATAGGGGTATCTATGTATGTCTTGGGTTTTTATGCTATTGTTCACTCGAGGCTCATTTGGCACATTGTGGGGAACTGATAAAAAATTCATCATAAAAACAAAAGCCTCTGAGACGAAAGAGAGGATGTTGTCGGAACAATCCCCTCCTCAGACTGAAGGCCTAATCCAGGGCAAATCCTCCTTAAAGCTTTAGAGAGATCAGAGAATAGGGAAGTAATGTCAAATATTTGTCCTCGGAAATAATTCATACTTTATTTGTTGCATGTGATCGCCTCATTGTTTTGGCTTATTTTATCAGCAAACCAGCTGGCCCTGTAATGTGTGTCATTCTCTGTAAGCTGAGCCAGCCTCTGGCATCTCTACTTCGACTTTTCCATCTCTTTGCTGTCTTTGCTTCTAGCTATTCACCTTTCCTTTCATTCACTCTTATGGATCGCTGGAACACTCCACTGGGAGAGCTGTCCAAATACATTTGTGTTGCCAAAACAGAGCATCACCCATTCTCGCTCCCGCGCTCTGTTTTTTTCGGTCCGTGTGTTTGAGCGGGCGGGCTCAGGAGGAGCCGTGGTGAAGTCACTGGAGGTCCAGCAGGACAGCTTGTACTCATAGCCTCTAGGGGCCTTTTTTCTGGGGGCCGCCTAGTCAGCCTGGCTGCTCAGATGTGAGGCGAGCAGGGCATCAGCCCCCAGGAAACGTCCAAGCTGCGACCCACAGGGGAAACAGACGGACGGCACAGACGCATACAGGCGATTCTCACGTGTAATGGCGCCTTTTCTTTTTCTTCCATACAAGCGCACATTTACTGTTTCAACCTTGGTCCGGAAGCAGCGTCTTAAAGGCTGTAGCGCAGGAAAGTTGTCAAGACTGTGCCCTGACCCCCCGAGGCAGCCCGCAAAGACAGGAGAGGGAGAGACAGTACATTAGGAATGAATTATGTGGAGAGAGCACTTATCCAACAATCCTCCTCTGAAGTGTTTGTACTATAAGCCTCAGATCTTCATTGTATTTATTCTAATGTTTAAATATTCATGGTAAACCTTCTCATATTCAATTACCGAAGCACGACCACAGCATGCAGAGAGTGCTTTCTCCCTGCTGCCTGGATGATCTGACTGTGTGTGTGTGTGTGTGTGTGTGTGTGTGTGTGTGTGTGTGTGTGTGTGTGTGTGTGTGTGTGTGTGTGCATGTGTGTGTTTAGCTTGTTCCCTGGAGCGATCAAGCCTTTGTTATATTGGAACCAAGCTCTGTAATTGCTTATATTAGTCGCTGATCAACGCAAGACCACAGGACACACACACACATTCACTTTCCCTGATTCCTGACAGTCTTTTTATTAACCACCAAAGCGGGCGACAGAGAGAGATTCATTACATCACAGGCAAACAAAGACACACACCAGACCTAATAGAGAAAACCCACATTTTTCAGCGTGGTTAGTTTAATATTCATGGATTCAGTTATGTCTGCTGTCACTTGCTTCTCCCGCCGTACCTTCTCTGGTGCTTTTGAACATTAGGTGTGTTCATCATTAAGGATCAAGCTGTAAATGTTTTTTTTTTTCTCTCTCTGCCTGCTTCCCTCCACTTCCTGCTCAGCGCTGAACGAACCAACCATAGACTACGGCTTCCAGAGGTTACAGAAGGTCATTCCCAGACACCCTGGAGATCAAGAGAGATTACCTAAGGTACAGTGCCTCTGCTCCTCTCATGTGTCTGCTCACACTAGTTGCCAAGCACAATAAATTCACAAGAATCTGTCTTGGTAACACTGGTACAAAGATGTATTGAAAACCTCTTGAGTTTCATAGTATGTAGGATATACATGGCACAAGGACAGCATGACCTCTTAGACAGAGGAACAAACCATGCGCTATAGACAGTAGGCCATACATGACACTATGCACTATGCACATAAACATTTAACCACATGTTCATGGTCATTTTCTGTTCAAACAAACACTTTATTTGTGCAATGAATGCACAAGCGACTCTATTCATCCTTCCACTGAGTATAAGGTCATTTGGACTGGCAAAGTGGGAAGAGGAAAGGGGATAGATGGAGAGAGGAAAAGAGAGGGAGAGAGAGAGAGAGGAAAGGAGGTTGAGGGGAGAGAGAGAGAGGAAGAGAGAGGCAGAAGCAGGTTAGGTGATCCATCATAGCTGTCCAGTCTTACCTCCTGCTGGGTCAGTGGATCGAAGTCAACCCCGGGTGGACTTTATTACTTCCAACACACACACTTATCCACAATGCAGCACACACACACAGAAATGCACACAGACTTCTCTATGCCTTCATGCGCACGCACACATACACTCAGTGGAGGGAAGTCACCACGAGGCAGAGATGGAGAGCACAGGTAGATGCAGAAGGAAGATAGAGAAATCACTTGTCCTCACTGTGTGTCATGTCTGGTGGATACAAGACTTGTCCCGGTGAGTTCTGGTCTTTAGCCTATCAACCCCCCGTATCTCTCCAAATATCTTTGTATCCATCCATCTCTTTTCCTCTCCTCCTCTTTCTCCCTCGCTTGGCGGTGTCTCTTTCACTTCTAAATGAACAGCGGTAGCTGGCAGGCCTGGTTGTTCATTTCAGCTCTATTGATTTGTGCCTTTATTGAGGTAATAACAGTTTGTTGACCACGCTTCTCTCTCAACTGTTGGCCTCAATCATTAGAGAGGGGCAGGAGAGGGGCATATGCTGGCAACTTCTTGAGCTACAAATGTCCATTCAAAGCTACCTTGGCACAAGCCTCTGTGTGGCTGTTCTTTGGTGGGTCTTTAAACTAGATTCAACTGACTGGGACTATAATATATTCCAATATATTGGCACTTTGACGAACCCGCCCCGCCCCCAATACACATACACACATACACCGTGCAGAGAATAGGCAGGATATATGCCAACCCCTGTTCTATCTCTGTATGTTGCGATAATGATCCAGTGATCCAGCTGAAAACAGCCCCATACTGTGCTGTAGAATAGTCAGGCAGTCAGACTGAGCGGGGACTGCTGGGTAGCCAGACTGCAGGGTGTTTAGCTAAGGCTGCGGTGTGGCTGGGGGTCTGGGGCTGGCTAATGAGTGACCGCCCTGCCAGACGAGGCCAGGCTCTGCTCTGGATCAGGTTCCCCTTCCTGTTGACGTCTCTGTGGGTCTGACTTTACGGGAAGAGACCCTGCGCCCAGGAAATGGTCTCCCCTTACAGCAGCAGGGCTAGGGAGGCAGCACGGCGCTAACCACATTTATCTGTTTATCAGAATGACTCTGGAGCGCTGCCTAATCGCGTTTAGCTACTGGACAGATCCCTTCGCTAACGAGAGACTGATAGGTACAGACAGGGCACAGGAGCATGAGAGAGTGATTAATGGGGGGTGGGGGGGGGGGCAAGTGAAAGTAGTTCAGAGGCTCAGGTGAGGGGAGAGTGAATTATAAATGAGGAGATGCACGCACATAATAGACCTAAGGAGAACGAGCAGAATGGCTGGTGCAGAGAGGGGCAAAAAAAAAAAATTAAATAAAGAGACTGAGGTTGCACGTGTGCTCCCGGAACACCGTTACACTCCAACTGCAGATCTGTTCGTGTCCTAATGCCTCGCACTTCCTTCATTTCCCCTCCTCCCCCGCTTTCTTTTCCTCCTCCTCCTCCTCTCCTTTTCCTTCATCCATCCATCTAACTATCTAGCAATCCCTGGGAGGCATGGGGCGTCGAGGAAAAGCAGAGAGAAGGAAGCGAGGAGCAGTGCATACATACTAAAGAACCACTTACCTTCCTAGGGCCTCTACATCTCTCAATCACCTCAAGCAGGCCTCCTTTCTGGTCTCCCCTCTTCCCAGCTCTCACCCTCCTCCTCCCCTCGCCTCCTTTTCTGCCTCCCCCAGATAGTGCTAGTAATGGGAGGTTAACACAGAGGCAGCGCTCCCATTATTGAGTGAATTTAGCACCTCGGACAGCGCTCTACAATCTTTATTGCTTTGCTGACCCTCTCGTCATGTCCTGGGCGTGCTCGACAGCCTCCACATGTGCATGGCTGCGTGTGCGGTTACATTCGTGTGTGTTTGCGTGTGTGTGCGATATGAGGTCTGATTGAAAGGCGGCGTGTCACGGAACAGAGAGCACACATGCTCCGGGGCTTGTTCACAGCGAGGGATACACTCAGGAGAGTATAACGCACAGCGTGAGTGTGCGCGAGTG